>NC_046334.1:38029780-38333338 GCF_000738735.6 Corvus cornix cornix | reverse complement strand
TATTTTTGTAGGAATTTCTAAGTTGGGATCCATTTCTAGTTGTGCTATGCTATAATGGGTTACTTAACCCTTTTTAAAATAATGAAAAAGGTGTCTATGTTTCTTCAAAACCTTTTTGTAACCTTTGGTTTAGTACCATGATAGAAAAAACAAAGTTCAGTCTCATTAAAATATGTTAGAAATATTTTTGCTTGAGATATTAGAAAATACAGTATATACTCATTGGGATAAATTGCGTGATGTACAAAATTTTCAGTGTTATTTTATGACACCTTTTTTCACACCCATTCTACCTCTCTAACTTCCTCTTATTTGCAGCAATTCTGTGTACAATTCAGCTTTAGATATACTTAACTGACTGAATGATAGACTTTCTAACTATTACTTGCACCTGTTTCCAGCCTAGGAGGAAATTTCAGAGTGCAGAAACTTGAGCAGGGCAAGTGGTTAGATTAAGAATCTAACCTATACTTAACCTAGTAATATATTTTTGTGTTGTTCAAAGCTTACAGGTATGTTTTTCCCCAACCTAGTTCTGTGCTAGATAAATATCCACAGAGGCTATATTATAACTTCAGTAGTTCATCTATGGGCCTGAGAAGGTAACCTGATTCTAAGAGACTTCTGAATAGCAAAATGCTAGATTTGACTAAACATATAATCATTTCCAGGAAATGCAGACCCCAAAGCACATATGACACTGCTTTATTATATACAGGAATATTTTTGAAGAAAAAGATCTGAGCTTCAATTTTGGGATTTCAGATCTTTTTCTTTTGGTATCTATATTAGCAATAGTAATATATGTTGAATGAACCCCTGCATTCTGAATCAAAATAGAATGTTTTGCTTTTCCTCTCTCTGTAAGCAGTAATTGTTATTCAGGCTATGTCAGCCACCAAATGCGACCCCAGGTCTCCCTAAATGATTTTTCCTAATCTCTATTTTTAACAATAGATTATCAAGTGGGTCCTTTGACCATCCTAATTTTTAGACAAAGTCTTATACTATGAAGGTTAATATAGCCTTCAACATTTTCCGCAGTACAAAAGAAATTCTGAAGAACTTCAGTGGTGAGTATAATTGAACAAACAGAAAGTGCTTTTCTCAATCTCGATCTTCAGGTTCAGAGTTGATGGATTCTCTTCCTGTTCCAGCTGACATCTGCCTGATGAAAAGCCTTTCATTTGGAAGAGATGCTTGCCTCTCTTTATCTACCTGGTCAAGATTGTTTTCACTTTCACATTGCTATCTCTGTCTAACTTAGCCGGGAGAACAGAGAACTTGTCGTCTGTATCACCCCAGCAGATTCTTATATTTGCCTCTCTTTGTCTATTGTGTCTTTTACTTCTACTCTTGAAACAGGCTGTTTATTTTCTATAAAACAGTTAAGCTAAACTCATTTTTGTCACTGAATTGTGTACAATACTGCTAGACAAAAATTCAGACACGGTTTCTTTTGCAATCTAAAAAAATCAAGTTAGAAGTATTCAGGAAAGTGGAAGACATCTGTATACCATTTAAGTTTGATAATTAGGTTGATACAATAATAAATACTGCACACTTCCATTACAGATGTAAACATATGTATGACCGAGAAGTCTGAAATAACTCCAGAGAATAACCACTGCTATCAACACACTGATAATATTGATTTATAGTGGTACAATCACCTTAATTACCATTTTCTATTCCAATTAAGTCAATTGTGTTATTATTTTATTTTCTAGAAAAATTTTCAAAATTTATCTTTACTACTCAATGATCCATCAATATTCATCTTATTTTGACACTGCCAAATTTCATCTTCTTGATTCAAAGTTACGTCCTCTGATAGCTTTGACAGTTATAGCAACCTAACCATGCTTAAATCAGATTTTGCTTTATGGACACTTATAAATAATTAGTAACATACAGCTCTCTTTAAAAACTGTGCTAAGAGTACAGTACACATTGGAATGAGAGGGGGAAAGGGAATATGGAAGAAATAATTGAAATTCATTTTTCAGCAAAATTACTTCTTATAATTGTAAATTTGAGATAAGGTTGCAATGGATAAACAAACTTATGATAATGCATGTGGCAAGAATACTTATCTTGAGATTCTGCAACACATATATGACTGTCACAGTGTAGGACAGGGTCTGTTTGAAGATATAATTTGTTTAAGTCAGGCTTCAGAAGATCTTGGAAGAGAACTGGAATTGGTTTGTCAGCAGTCTTTTCTGGTACACAGAATTTGTGTGCAATCACTGGGTTTAGGGCATATATTTCCAAAATGTATCTTTCCACAGAGTGTTCATCTTACCACAGAGTGTTCATCAAAACTGGCACCCCAGGCTAATCAAATTGAAGCACCTTGGGTTTCCTAAAGGATTTAATAGCATGTGTGGGTTCCTTTGAGTCTAAGGATACTATGGACATATCCAAATACTTCTTAATAAGGTTACACCTATTAAAAAAATCAGCAGTGTAGTTCTGCCATTAGTACCTTCTTTCAGTTTATTTTTAAAATATTGTATATTATACATAATAATGATTCTTATTTCTATTTTATTTGCATGTCTTTTAATATTAAAACATGGGCTGTTGTTTTTGTAAACCGATATTTTCTCAACTCAGACCACAATTTTTTTTCTAAACAGAAGCTCATAAAATTTACAGTTTTATTATTCTGCCTTTTCATCAAGTACTTGAATTAAAGAAGCCCTTTTCCTTTCCAGGGTTTTAACAAACTTTTTGCCAAGTCTGTCACTGTTTTGTTTTAACATGATCAAGTATAGTCAGAAGTGATTTATACTTTCTCTGACCATTACTTCTTCAGCTTGAAGTGAAGGTATTTTTTTTTGTTCCCAAGGACAGTATTAAGGGTTTGCTACCACTGTTGCTGGGGGGATCTCTTGATTCTCATTAATTTGCAGAAATTATTTTCATTTCTATTTCCATGATATATTTAAAAGGCGAATCTTCTAAAAGACACATGCTAAGATACCATGAGGAGCTTGTTCTTTTTTTAATAGGTGTGTAATGAGGGAATAATATGACAGAAATACATTCTTCAGTATATCATACTGTAGGTAGGCTGAAAAGAAGAAATGTCTATTTTGAAATTTGTCAAAAAGCAATTATATTTTCTTTTCTGAAATTGATGTTATTCTAGGCATTCAGGCCTCTTATTAGACTCTTCTAGACTTTTTTGCATTCAGTTTTATGATCAAATACAATTTTCCACCCATATGCTTTGGAACAGCAACAGGTATAAAGTGTTTTGGAGGTGAAGGTGTCTGAGCTGTGGAGAGAAAGGACACTGTTCAGATTCCTTAGTTACAGGAGAGTAAGGGACTATCTATATCCAACCATGCTCATAGTCTTTCCTCTTCTGAATATTTTTGGTATATGGCATGTGACTGTACCATGCATAATAGGCGGGCTCTGAATTACAAGTATGGATTTAGAAACTTAGGAGTGTAAATAATAAGAATTATCTGAGCATTCAAGAACTGTATATTCATATACAAGAGACACTTATCTCATATACTAGAGATACAAATCTAAGTTAGTTTCACCACCTAGACCATGTTATGGAAAAGTAGAGAGCATTAGATTTTTACTTACCACTGTTACATGTATTTATCAATTTGAACAGTTGTAGCAAGGGTTTTTAACAAGGAGGGGGAAGAAGGAAGAGAGGGAGAAATCATATTTCCTTGTCTCAATATGAATAAATGGAAAATCATACCAGCCTTTAGAAACATTTCGCAAATTATGCTTCAGTAGGTGAAGTCTAAGCTTCTTTGCATGGACTGCCCACTAGTCTGTATGAGAAAACTGGGTTGAAAATGTGGAAAACAAAACCCCTTCATAATTTAACATATGTTTCAGTATACCTTCAGCATTTTCTGTAAGCAGTTAAGAATAACCGAAGAGTTAGAGGAGAAGCAAATTAAATCAGAGATGAAGAGACTATTTCCCTCACACACTGTAAGACTGTAAGTCGTTAAGGATCCAGTGCCACCTACTACAAGACTTTGTGTTCAGGCACTTAAGGCTTTGCCAAGCTAAGCAGTCAGATTGAAATTTCTTATGCTGAATGTCTTTTGCAAAGTGAAATTATTTGGATTTTTCCAGCCAAGGTGATTTATTTCTTTCCAAGAATGATACCAATACAAAAACTGTTGACTGGCCAACACTAAAAAATAAAAAGAGTAAATTCATGCTTTGAACTTGAAAATTGGCAAACTATTACAATAAGTGCTTTTTCTGTCACAGTGAAATAAGTTGGATGTTGTCTATGAGCTATATGATTAGAAAGAAAAGCATGGTTCACATAAAGTTGATATAGGAATCCTAACTATTCCCAGAGGAATTCTTTTTTTATGCTAAGCTTGCCTCAGACTGATGCTAGAAAAGGCACTAGGCTCAATGCTGAACAGCACTGGTTATTTCCTGACTGGTTATTTCCTGAACCTGCACAGAAATAGCAAAATGAAACTCTCAGGAGCATAAGGGATACAGACACTGGGGTAACTGAAAATGGGAATTGGTAAGAGACAACAACTGGAGTAACAGACTAATCTGCAGAAACAAAGCAATTAGGCACAAGGGGAGAGAAGTACTGAGCCTACAGAAACTGAAAGGGAGAACCTGTGAACATGGAAACTGGGGAAAATGTTGAAAGAGGGACAGGCAGTTCTGGAGAAAGGAGTTGATGTCCAGCTGGTGCTGGACGTGGGATGAGCATCTTGGTTGGGGGCCTCGAAATGCATCAGTAGAAAGCATAGAAAGAAGCAGAAGTCAGCAAAGGTGGATAAAAGAGACAATGGCATTGTTATTGGAAAGAATAGAGTGAAAAGTTGTCACTTTAGCAGGGGCAGGGTTTTGGCAGGGGGTTGGAACTAGATGATCTTAGATGATCTTTATAGTCCCTTCCAACACAAATCATTTTATGACTCTATGGGTCTATGATGATTAGAGCTTGCTTTTTTACAAGAGCAGAAGAAAACTGTTTCTGAATCCTAACTTTATCAGTCAGAACTGTTATGAAAACCACTGGCAAAATAGCCTCTTTCTTTATATACAGGACACTGCTGAAGATAATGGAAGATAATCAATTACTTCTATCTGGTCAAAGGAGAGGCAAGAATGGTTAAAAATGAGCTATTCCACGTTTTGTCTCTGAACATAATCAGTAGAAGTTTGGAAAGAGTCTAAGAAACATGAAAACTTACAAATATTCAGATGCCAGTGCAGAGAAATGGAATGAGTTTTTACTTTTTAGGAATCTATGGGTTAAGAAAAACCTATGCTAGAGATTGCAGCTGGGCTCATTATTGTAACTGACTTCTGGTAGATTCTGCTGTGATAAAAGTGAAAGCCAACATCATGAAACGAAGTGATTTTTCATTTCATGTCTTTCCCATTTTCTGAGAACTCTATAGCCACATATATATATACATTTAAGCCTCCATGGTGCAGCAGCTGCAACTTGAACATAACATGGAATCTGTACTAGAAAATTAGGTTCTAATGGCTGGGCATTGAGATACGTTTTCCTGGCTACGAAATGTCCCTACAACTCATTGCTGCTTCTGTAAAATGGACATAATAATACTTATGTCAGCAGAACACTCTGAGCATAAATTCAATTGAATAATCCTCGTGAAGAGTTCTAGTAATACTTTTCTGATTGGAACAGAAAAGTTCCTGTAGAAATTAATAAATCTGTCTTCTGAGTTTCAGTTGACTCCATTAAATAAGAAATAGAGATAGTGCAAAAAGCTAAAAGAAACAAAGGATATCATTGAATTCTCTTAAATGAGAGCTATTCATCCTGTGCATGAAAAGAAAGCGGAATCTTAAAACACTATTATGTTATCCGGAGGCTAAGGAGTTTACAGTGATGAATATGAGAGGTACATGATCATGTAAGGTTTTATGTAACTCTGGCATTGCCTAACGTCTAAACACATATCCCTGGAACCCCCAAAATCTTACAGTGCAGTTTATCTGTCTTCATGTATTTTATTTGATGTATTGTATAGTGTGTCTAAGTCATAAGATCTGCGCAGGAAAGGCAAAAATTTTAAGAAAAATGCTATTGTTTCTGAGAATCTTTAATAAAGCATGCCTTATATGAGATAAATCCTTTAATTATTCAAATGTATACAATGCTGAAAAGTCAGATGTATTTCCATTCAAATACTACATAAATGTTGAAACGGAGGACCAGCTTTTTAGTGATTGTTTTTGTATCCACATTCAGTTCAGAAAGAAGCAATCAAACAAGTTGCTTTTTATCTGTTTTTGTTGTATGACATGTGAGGAGAGGTCAGGGGAAAATTATTTAGGTTCATTTTAAAAAATTGCCTTCTTTCATCTCATCATTGTGGTTATAAATTGAATTTGTATTTCCTGTTTATGCACAGCTTCCTTGGAAGGTCAGGGCAGGCACATTATATTAACTAGAGCTGTGCAAAAGATTGATTTTTCTGGTTTTATGACTCAACAGTGAATAAATACATGTAATGGATCCAAGGAAACAAAATATTTGATGTTATTGTTCTTTTTTAACAATTTAAATTGGAAAAACTATACAAGTCAAATGCAGTTTCAAAATGAAGTGTTTTCCCCCACTGTAATACTATAACCCTTTAAGAAAGGATAGGTTTTATTTTGGTCTGGCACTGGAATTTATTTGCTGTGGAATCCTTTACAGTTTTAATGGAAGCCTCTGTTTCTGTCCTGATGGAAATCCGTGTTTCTTGTAGCAGTTACATTTTTGCAATAGCTTTACCTATGATGGAACAAACTTTACCTTTACAGCTGAGTATCAGGCATAATTCAGTACAACCTTATTTAGATATGGTTAGATCCAAAAGTCATGTAATAAAATATCTCTATCTTTTTCAACACACAGTGTATCAGTACCCGTTTTTACATAAATTCTTTTAAACACAGCAAGTTCTGAGCTTCCAGGCTCAGCCTTCTTTTAAAAATATATCATGAGAAAGATACACTACTTTCAAAAAGTGAAATATGAGTAACTTTTTGAAATCACATATGTCTCAAACAGCTGCCTTATTGCATATCAAATAGTTGCATAATTCTTTTGCTCTTATCAGAGACCAATTATGCAAAATTGCAGGAAAAAGGAAGATTTATTTTTGGAAATTAGAGGATGAGTCACATGCAAAATTTGTTATGAACTTAACTGAGGAGCAGCTCCAAACTCTACAGATTGCAGTACATAAAATAGTCCCCTTAAAAGGACTTACGTATAAACCTTAAAGTATGAAAAATATAGCTTTTTGGATTCTTGATTTTTCAGTTGTATTGTCTTTAAAATTCCTTTTGGCTTAGGGAGCATATTTTTTAACTGACTGAAGAGTGTCGGCATGATAATTTTCTTGCTGGTTTACATTTCAGACAGCAATAAAATTCTGTCCAAAATTTCAGCAAATAATCTGTATCTTGCCAGTATTGTTACAGAGCTTCATTTTTATAATAGTGGATAAGAATCAAAGCATAACTTTGAAAACTAATTTGTGACTAAACTCTTGTAGACACCAATTTGTTATGGTATAGGGAATTTATTTCTTAATATGCCATTGATAAAAGAGTATAAGTAATCAGTTTTAAGAGCGTAAAAATAATCCATTTTATAAGCAGCAATACACTTTTAAACCATCATCAAACGAGTTGATTCAGTTGGCACTACAATACTTTGAATGTCAGTATTTCTAAAGGATAAGCCTGATTTCAAATTAAAAATCTGCCTTTAACAGAATTGTTAGGAAAACCAAAGAATATTTGAAATTTCTGATGAAATGGAGTAAATTATATAGGTGTTCATGAAGGTTATTTAAAGGTGACTTGTAGAAAAAAAGAGGTTTAAGAGAATAGAAAAAAAAAAGGCTGACTGTGAGTACACCGTCCGTATATCTGAATATATTTTGTCTCCCTGTGTAATTGAAATGATAGTTTTGAGATTTATTGCTTTGTTATATTATTTTGAAATTTCTGTGAAAACCAAAAATACTCATACCAGTTTTACATGGCAAGAGTTTGTACCGAGGGAGGGCTGCAGAGGTGACCTCTGTGAGAAGACACAAGGGCTACCCCATGCTGGACAGAGCCCGTTCCATCCAGCTCCAGAGCAAGCCCACAGCAGGGCACTGCTGAGGCTCCCAGCAACTGGTGGCACCTCTCTGGCAGCATACTTTAGAAAGAGCAAAATACATCAGGTAGAATTTGTTTGTGAGAGAGAGAGAGAGAGAAAAATGATAGAGAAATGACTATGAAGACATCCAGGTCAGTTAAGAAGGATGGAGATGATGTGCTCCATGTGTCAGAGTGACACACACAGCCTGTGAAGATTCTGGAAAAGCAGGTTGTTCTCCTGCAACTCATGGATGACACCAGTGGAACAAATATCCACTCTGCAGCCTGCGGAGGACCCCACAATGGAATAGGTGGATGCATCCTGAAGGAAGCTGCAGCCCATGGAGAACCCACACTGGAGCAGGCTCCTGGCAGGACCTGTGTCCTGCAGGTGACCCACGCTGGAGAAGTCTATTCCTGATGAACTGTAATCTGTGGAGAGGACCCACACTGGAGCAGTTCTTGAAGAAGAACCCATGGAAGGACCCCCAACAGAGCAGTTTGTGAAGGATTGTATCCCATGGGAGAGACTGCATGCTCAATCAAGGGAAAATTATGAGGAAGAAAGAGCAGTAGAGAGGGAGTGTTATGAACTGATCGCAAGCCATGGCTCCTCACCCTCTCTGAGGTGCCTTGGAAGGGAGAAGGTAGAAGAATCAGGAATGAAGCTGAACTTTGGAAGAAGGGAGAGGTGGGGAGAAGATGTTTTCAGTTTTGCCTTTGTTTCTCATCATCCTACTCTATTTTTAATTTGCAATAAATTAAATTAATTTTCCCCAAATCAAGTCTGTTGTGCCTCTGATGATAACTGTCAAGCAAACCCACAAGATTTTTCAACCTGTCCTGGAGGGGCTGGAGGGTAATGAGAGAGCAGCTGGATGGGTGTCTGGCAGCCAGCCAAGGTCAACACACCACAATAGTTAAATACCATAAATCTTCCTTTAAGTCACATTTTACAGTAACATCAACTGAATTATTAAAAAAAAAAAAAGCAAAAAGCAAAAAAACAGCTAACAAAAATCAACCAACACAAAAGTCCATGTTGTAAGAAAGATGACTCTGCTTGAACATTTGTAGCACTTATGCCTTGTTAAGAATGTAGAATTCTTTTCATTGTAATTGTACAGATATCAGCAGATACATCAGTGAGGCTGACACATCTTACAGGGTATATTCCCTTATGGATAAGAAGTAAGTTCAGCATACCTATGTGCTCTTTCCCATGCCTCAATTTTGTCCCTTATTTGCACTTAGGAAATGTTAAGGAGATGGGGGTGTAAATCTTTCTCAAAAGTGACTACAGCATTTACTTCTGGGGGGAAATAGCAATGTAAAGGGCAGTAGCCAGAATCGGGGGTCCATGATCTTGGTGTCATCAGTATTGTATCTCACACAAGAGATTGTTCTTCTGCGTGAGTTACAGGTTCCTCTGCAGAATTGTGGAAATCCTTTGCTGAAATAAAGTCTAATTACTTTTCTTATGAATGACTGTCAGCAACCTCAGAGAATATAGAGTTCATGACCAAAAGAAAAATCACTTGATTCAAAAAAAAGTATGATTGTGCACAAACTTTTCTAGCACGAAGCTCATCAACTTTTGGTAGGACAACAAAAAGACAGGAACTTCTACAGAAGCTACAGAAAATTCATCAACAACAAACTGATCTAATCACATGCCTTGTTATAAGGCATCCCTGGAATAATATCACCAGCTCTCCATATTTGTAGCAAACCCTTTCCATTTCTCCTGGACATTTGGTTGAAGGCCAAGAAGCTTCAATGTAGATCATTTCACATGAACACAGTTGCTCAAGAACTCTGTTGGAGACACTAAGACAGCAGGAACCTGAACAGCAAGCAGAGTGGTGTTTGACTTTGAATTGATTCTCTGCCTTTTAAAATTGCATCCTTAGAGAAAGCTTCCATATACTATTGCTACATTGAATCCTGAGGCTAATGATTAGTCAACTCCTGCCACTGCACACTGTTTTCAACAAGAATGCATGTGAAACCAAGCAGGCTGTATCACTGAAGATCAGCAAAGTTGTGCTAAATCTGTTAAGCCAAAAGGTACTTTCTTTATCTGTGAAAACGTACATAAAATTAATAATAAAATGGCAAAAGTCATTGCTAAACATGTAAGCTTCAGATTGTTACTGAGAATTGATGATTTCCTATTACTGAGCATTTAAAAGTTAATCTCACAAGATTTACTACAACACTGGAGCAGGGTATTAGAATGAAAATACTGCTGCTAATGAATTGGACAATGGCTAATCTGTCTCTCTAGATCAAAGCGTTCTTTCAACAACATAATCTAAAGTCCTTGGTCTCACTGGAAATGAATTTAATAAAAAAAATCTGGGTAAGGATTCTACCAGTAATTTTTGTGTTGTTGCTTAGAAAATAATATTAGTGAAAAGGTCAAAGAAATCATATCATCTCTCTTCCAAGTAGAGAAATAATTGTGATGACTAAGAATTAAATGGATTTTCTCACATAAATTTATTCCACTCCATTATGCTTCAGAACCCTTTTTCTAAGTGGACTGATTCCACTGTGTTACGTAACACTAGAAAGGTTTTGTAGATTTATGCAACAGTTGTCAATATAGTGTAAAAAAACCCACTAGAGCATTAGTATTACTTTTGGTATATATTTTTAAGTTAGGTTACTTTTGTATAACTTCCATGAGTGTTTCAGAAAGGCAAGGACATTTCTGACTTTTTGTGCTCATTATGGTAAGTTTAAATCAAAACTTTCCATGTGATTGACACAGGAACTTGTATTTCAGCACTATTTTTTAGCATATATATGTAACATGTTCAGTCCTGACAAGAAAAACCCACAAAACTTCAACTATTTTTCAGATCAAACATAAGTTAAACCTGAAAAATTGCTTAGGATTTTGAGAAGGAACTCATAAGGGTTTCCATTACTTCTTAGGTTACTTCAGTGAACTAATTGAACCCAATTCTTTGGGGTATAATATGTGCTGATTCAAACTCTGACATGAATGCTGTGCATCAGTGTGGAAAGAATGTGAATCCAGTCCTATTTAGAGACCATAAAACCTGTTGGTTTTTGAAAGTAATCAGACTTTAAAGAAGAGAAGAAAATTTGATGTTTTCCCTTAATAAGAAAGCTGTGTAGAAAGTCTTGGTCAGAGAAAATGCTAAGAAATGCTAAGATAACAACTGTCCCATCTTATCCCAATATTGAGATGACTCTAAGAGAGACATATGAGCTTTTGGTTTCAGGTTAAGAATAAAAACTATCTAGAAAAGGGAAAAATATGAACTAAGCTGTCTTTCATGAAAATGAAGGGGAAAAAATGTGTATTTGTTTATCAGATAAGTTATTAATCTACTTGTGATGCAAACAGTATATGAAATTAAAATGTTTTATAAAAATTAGTTATTCTTCCTTCAGAAACACTGTATTGATCATTATATTTTTGTGAACTTCTGAGCTGTGTTTTAGTTTGCTTATGGAGATAAAAAATCTGTAAAGGAAATCTGGCTTTTTTCTTGGCTTGTTATTTGTTACATGATTTCCTGGCTATATTTCCTGTGGCATATAAGGCACCCTTGCCTTTTCTACAACCAGAAAACTTTCTTTTCATTATTACATCAATCTCAGGATGCAGTGGAAAAAATCACAACTGAAACTGGCAAAGATTTAGAAAATAAAAAAAATTATGGACAGAAATGTAGAGATAATTTTAGTCAGTGCTATGAAAATAAAGTACTAGGCTCCACTACAGTTTGAATCCATTCAAAGCAAGGACTCTGTGCAATTAGTGACAACAGATACCTGCTGGCTTAGAGTGGAGGTAATTTGGATCAGGAACCATATTTATCCTTATCTTATTTACTTTACTAAGATTAAAGAAAATCTTAACCATCACTTCTAATGCAAATGTTTTTCTGTCTTAATAATGGCCTTAATAAACAAGTATTTTTAAAAGACTTGGCTGAAAGGGTATAACTGACAGTTGTCCCACATTATCACTTTAGGATACATCATAATTTCACAACAGTCATGTTACATATGTGGCTCTTTGCCACACAAAATTCACAGCTTTTGAGACTCTTCCCCTCAAATTCACCAGGTATTTTGAGTATGACACTAGATTTCAATTCTGCTTTCTTTGTATCTTGATTATGAGATCCACTGAAAAGAGAGTGGCCTCAAAGAGATCTAAAAGCAGATGTTCATCACTCTTCAGTCATCAAGCTGGCTAGTTACAAAAACTGCAGGTATAGCTGTATGTTAAAACTAATGCTGATGCTTTTCGGGGCAATTACTAGTTTAAGCACCAGCCTGAAGACCTGGACGGTATATGGGCCAATGTAATTATCAGCTAATGTAAACAAACAAGGCATCAAAGAAACATTTTGCTTTCCATTTCTTTGATTTTATTCAACAAAATATTGAAAGAATAAGAACTATAGAATAAGCAGTATATATTATACAAAGAAGGAATTTTCTTTCTTTTGATGGTGGGAGATAAAATTGCTTTGACTGAAATTAAGCAGGTGTAAATGAACAATATGTAGTTTCTCTACCCACCTAGCTCTACCTTTTTTGATTTGTTCATGTAAATGAAAAGTTTGAAATGGCTAATTTTTTTTTAATATATACATATATGCAGTTTCACTCTTGATGTTACAGAAGCTTGGGGTTTTGCTTGTGAGAGTAGTCTTACTCTAGATCATGGTTAAATTGTAATTTTCATTTGGTGGAAGTATACTGCGCTTGTAAATAGCATGCTAAGTAGGGGCAAGGAGCTACATCATCACATTAGAAGACTACAAGAAGTCTTGTAGGAGGTAACGAAAGCATCTGAGCTCCAGAGGGAGCTGCGTAAAATTTTCCATAGCAGAAAGAGACAGAGCCTTCAGATTCCTGGAAGCTTCAGTTCATTTTTTTCTTTAAACACCATTTATTTACTAATTTCTTCTGTGTGCTTTGTAAGTATTTTAAACTGAAAACAGGGATTATTGATCCTCCCTTTTTAGTCACTTCATATATATCAGGTCACTGTGACTACTGACAGCTACATGACCGTCCATGTCACTGACGTCTTTGTGTTTTCTGTTATTTTCAATTTTCTGACTCTGTAGACACTGGACAGTCTAGTTGTCTCCCAATTTATTAATTCTTTTTACTTCGTCACATTCTAGATGTGCACAAGCCAGTAACATTCTCGGCAAAGGCTTCATCTGTTCTGGAAAACATAACTTCAGTGTACCTACTGTGTTTAAAGTCTCTTCCAGATATAGCCAGTCTTCTTCCTTATTTCTTATCGTGTCACGTGCCATCATCCAAAGTCACTGACTTCTCTGTACTAATAATGAAGTCAGATTCATCCATATTTTTGCTATGGTGTTTAGCCATCAAGTAAGTCACTGTAAAATAAAAAAAAACCAAACAAACATTGCATTTTCTCTCCTTCCATGGGCTTGGGTTGAGGGACTTACTCTAAATCATTCTTCTTAGTTTCACTTTAGTATGTGCAGCTATGTATCCCAAAAGAGGGAATGCCTAACATGGTGGTACTTGACTCTGAGCAGGATCCCTGAACAACAGCACAAGCAAAAAAAGAGGATATAGAATTATTATCCTTTCATCTCTTCACATGCAATCTTGTCCTGAGAAAGATGAGTCTCATACATTTGCTTTTGGTTCTTCTCTCATTTCCTTGTTGATTCAATAAAGAACTAAACATCACAAAAGAAAAGAAAGGAAGAAAAACCCAAACACTTCAGACACTGAATTTCAGATGAGACAGTGGCAAATATGTGTTTAAAAAGGAGTTGCTTAAGTGCATTATATGAATGTATGATTTTATTTTTTTTTTAATTATTATTTTAATTTTCTCCATGTTTTGCCAAAGGGCAGTAGCCTTTTTTCACAGTGATGAATGCATGGTTTTAGCCATAAAATACTCCCTGAATGTTTAGTTTGAAATATTAAACTCTTTGGGGGATTTATAGCCTTCTTCAGATATGTCATCAGAAGTATTTATTAATATAAAAAATGGAGATAAAACATAATTTAAGTCCCTCTACAAATTATAAATGTTTGATGTTGCTGTAATATACAGCAAAATATTATCAGACATATGGTATTGTTATGTGAACCATATGCCTGCATCACTTGCAGAGCATATGGTAAGAGTTTAAAATAAGCAGCATTATAAAAATATGATGGGCTTTAAAAATATATCATTTGTACCAAAAAAACTTTCTTTTTTTTTTCTTGTTATGAAACAGATATTTGCAGAAACATGTCTGACAAAACTTCCACCAGCCAGCTATTGCAGTTGTGTAATACTAAGAGTACCTCTTGCCTTTTTCCTGCTTCCATCTCCACTGGTGTCGCGGGTTCGGTTTGTAACCGGGCAGAAACACCAATTTAGTGTAGTGGTTTGGTCTAAAATACTCATTACTGTTTATCTTCTTTGAGATAAGGATTAGGAGAAGTGCAAAGCAGGCACCAAACTTGAAAGAATATAGAGAAGTTTATTAACAGACCCAAAAGAAGGGAAAAAAAAAAAATTATACCACCTTCAGAACTCTCCTCCTCCCCCCACCTTCCTCCCTTCTCCCACTGACAATGTGAAAAGACAACCCTTAAGATGTTCAGTCTGTTTACCACTTCCATAATAACCTTGTTCAGTCCATTTAGAAAGAGAAGTCTCTTCTTGCTCATGCTATGAAAACAGTATCACAACGAGACAGCCGCCCACTTCCAAATATTGTTCAGTCCATTTAGGAAGAGGAGTCTCTCTGCCTGCATGTGAGTCCCTTCCCCTGACTTGCAGCTTGTTCAAGGTCACACACAGATAGCAATCGGTTTTCCCGCATTCGAGGGTCCACTCTTGAAGTTTTTTGGGGTACAATTTTGAGCCGTTCAGAAACGAAAACAGAGGCCCTTCTCCTTCCCTGGGAGCAAAGGGTCTTCCTCATCTTCATTGTTAGGACTATCTCTAGGAGCATCTCTAGGAACTGAGGTTTTCTCCTTTCCCACTTGGAGCAAAAGTCCTCATCAGGTTCATCTCTAGGGACTGAGGTTTTCTCCTTTCCCGTTTGGAGCAAAAGTCCTCATCTGGTCCATCTCTCCCTGTCCAAACTTCTCATGAAATTACAGCTGCGTCAGCATTTGCCTATCTCAGCGCAGGTGCTTTTGCTCACGAGCTGAACACTCCGCCCCCCATATCTTCATGAAATTACAACAGGGTACTCTGATATATCATAGCTTCACAACAGAATTTCAGCTTTAAGCATCTCCTCTCTCTCTTCCCTCAGGTTTTCAGCTCTTCACAGCAATAAAAGGGTTAATCTCACCTTGGCCTTGCAGCTTTGCAGCTGGAATGTTGAATTTTTCTTATCGCAGTGGAGAGGGGGGAGAGCCGAGCCGCTCCGGCTGCCCACGGCAAGGCAGTGGGGGGGGGTTCCACGGCTGGAACAGGTCCATCGGCTCCAGGGTGGCCGTGGCCTGGCCCGGCCTGGCCCAAGCAGGGCCTGGCTGGGCCCACTGGCCCCCACACGGGGCCTGCAGCCACCTGTGCCAGTGCCGGAAACGAGAGAGAGCTTGGAGGGGGAGTTTGTCTATTCTTAAATGTGGATCACAGAGGCGGTCACAACTTTAAGTGGCTTAAAGAATTGTCCATATTCAAACTGGCCAGCTGATAGGTTCTGTCAGGTCCCAGAGGAAACTGTAAGCACCCCTTAGCAAGGACGTCCCTTCCGGGACTATGCTTGCTAACCTATGACAACTGGGAATGGTTGAAATTATTTTGTGTCATAACCAAAGTGTAAGGAAATATGTTTTGCTGAAAAAACCCCGATGGTGTAAAAGATAGTGGATAGGGTGCATAAGTACTGTCATATGGGACTAAAACAGGATGGAAAACATTTGCTGTTAGTCATGGACTCCTGTTTTGGAACATGATTGGGGAAAAATAAGACAGGCAAAACTGTAAAGCAATCTATCTATTGCTTCACCTTTAAACTCCTCTTGAAAAGATTTGTTCCTTTAGAAGTGGGAAGATTATAAAGAAGCTCAGAAAGGGACAAGTCCTATTCTTCCCATCTTCTCTTCCAACAGTTTACTGCTGAGATGAAAAGCCTCATTCTGTACAGACTCATATAATATTCCTATCACCATGGTGCCTTAGTTTAGTTTTACTGAGTCTTATATTTCCAGTCACCTGTATTGATATCAAACCTCTTTTGTTGTGTTTACATTAGTTCAGGTAAGATTTTATTAGCATTTAAAATCTATTGCCTTTCTTCACAAAATAATTAATAATGTGTAAATCAGGCAAAAATTTAAAAATCTTACTGCATTGCTTAATAAGCTACTGGATATTTTTGACATTTTTGAAAAAGAAGAAGATTCAACCTCAGCGCGACAATGCACCATTGTTTCTGCTATGTTCCTTTTCACTACACAGTTTTCAGGATTTTCATCCTCTCTCAGTCTATCCTTCTTTCTCTCTTTATTTGCCTTTATTCTCTTAGATTCTCGAGTATTGCTACTGTAAAAAAAAATTGATAAATGAGGCTTGACATTAAGGGGAAGCAATTTGTAACAGAGCGGGAAGTTATAACAATGCTTTGAATTGTTAGAAGGCAGTGATTCTTTTGAAATAGAAATGTGTGCAATTTCATGAAAAAGTGCACAATTATTTGGGTTTTGTCCCTTGCTTTATCTTTCTGCATGGCAGTACTTAGGAATAAAGGTGTATAACTAAAAGACGCTTCTGTTTGTTGGTCAAATAAAAAAATAGAAAAGAATGTTGTGAAATTTTTTACATTTTTATTCTTCTATTAAAACTACTTACAATTATTTTTTTGCTTTATCTAAATTGATAGATTTCTAAATGTAACACTGCTTTTAAATTAAGATATATTTTTCTTCAGAATTGTTTCTTTTCTAAATTCACAGCTCAGCAAATCATCAGGAACTCAGAACCATTTCTCTAACAATAAATTTGTATTTATTATCCAAGGTTTAAAAAAAAAGAGAAGTTATTACATTGCATTTACCTATGTGTAATAATAATGTAGTATATTATCCTTTCACTCCTGCCTTTCCTTCAATCCAGCCTTCTCTTTCACTCAAATATTCTTTCAATTTTATTCCAGGTTCTTTTCCTCCAAAACTCTTTACCTTTCTATTTTTTGTCTATTTTCTTTATTTCAGAAATTATTTTTTCAGTCAATTCCCATATTTGTTCTTCTTTCAACATAGCTTCATAGATAAGTTCCACTGTAAAGTCTGTAAAAATAGAATATTTTAAGGGCCTTTAATAGGCCTTGATAAAGGTCCTGATCATAATTTTTGGGGGGAAAGCATGCAAATTCTGCATGGAGTGAGTACATAGATTTAATAAAAAACTCTCAATTTCCCTATGCCAAAGAGTAGATGTAAAGGCAAAGGCCTTTCTGTGGAAAAGAGGGAAGAAATCTAAGAATTAAAAGACTTGTTCTTATCAAAGTCTTACCAGATCCTAGGAAATGGCTCAAAGTTTGTGGCTGGATTTTTATATGTTTATTCTTGATCTATATAAATGGAAATGTAAAGTTGTCAGAAATCCTATAAAAAATACAGAGCAAACTTCTTAATCCTCATTCCTAGACATCTGGTATTAGTGCATGTTTATAGAAAATGATTTGACATTTTGGCATTTTTCCATTAACACTAATAGTATTAGGAGTAACAAAAGTGTCAGTTCAAAATTTTGTTCTGTACAAGACGGAAGTGAGAATATGCTCATTCCATATGTGTGTGTTAAACTGCAATGCCTGTTTACTGTTTGGTCCGGTGACAACCGCAGCATTAAAACTGCACTTGCAATTGTAAGCATAACATTGTCAGGATAAATATTGATGAATTAGAATGAGTTGTAGGGGGGAGACAGTTTGGCTGTCATCCAGCAAGGATACACATATAAGGATGACTTTGTGGGAAGGGCACCTGAGGAAAAGGATTTGCAATTTGCTTTTCAGTACAAGTTAGGAAAAAGGAACATCACTTCCTTGGATGTATGGGTAAATGAGTGCCTACCACTTCTGCCAAGAGGACGATAGCAAAAATACAACCCTAAAATCTTCAGCAATTCAGCAAGGTGAGACACAGGTTTTCTCTTTCATTGCAGCTTTCCAGAAAAACAGATTAGGTTAAATTTTCTGGTGAAATGCATTGCCCCTATGCTGTGGTATGGCATTTTGAATCTGATCAATCACACCAGACTGTGCTTCCCATCAGGGAGCATTTGTTATCATTCTAGTCACCTCACATTAGAAAATGACATATCATGTTGGAAATTTGAATCAAAAGGAGAACCGTTTTTAGTAATTACATTTCTGGAAAGTGAGCTGACAAATCAAACTAATTTTTCTAGGTGTGGTCTGACATCAGCATAGTAACTTTAACCCTAAAAAGCTGCAGAATTACTTGCTTGTCAGGGGACTATCTTTATCAAATGAGGGTTGATTTTTAAAATTTTTTTTAAATGTAATATTGCTGATATATTCAGGGATTTAATAAAAATGTTTAAACCAGAAAACTATTTTCTCTGCAACTATCACTACCTTTTTGTATGCCCTCACAACAGAAAATACTGTTGCAAATCTTATTGCATCGGAAGCCTAAGTAACATCTTCAATACTTTTAAACACCTTCTTGTCTCTGCAAGAACAGGAATATTGTCTTCAAGTAGCATCTACTCTTCCCTTTCTGAATTTCTAATCCCAGTGGAGCAGAATCAAACTGGACCTGGATAAACTACAGAAAAGTTCCACTTAGGCTCTTTGGCCAGAAAGTAAAGGATTAAGTTTAAATATTTGAGTTTGTAATGGAAATAGAAGTCTCCAATTGCCATCTATTTTTAAAACTTTCTATTTTCTATTTGAGATTGTCTATACTTCTTCCTACTCAGAAAGAAACAAAACATGTTTGATAGCCTATTTGACTTAGGTAAAGTTAAAAAGAAAACCAAAACAGAGCTTATATGAAGTGTCCAGACATCAAAGAAGGAAATATTCTTATTGTATGAGGTTCTTACCTCTGTGGACACATATGACAACTGGACATATCAGTGTATCACATCTTTAACCCCATTCTCACAAAGCATTACTTCCCTCTGTTCAATGTCCTGGCTTGCTGAATGCATCTTGAGCAATAATGACTTTTGCTGCTCTGTATATCAGACCTTACTGCAAATGTGTTATTAAAGGAAACTCTATTATTTTAAATACTTAAGCAAATCATGTGTCACAGGCTCCTTGGTAACAGCTGTCTTGGTAAAGGGTAAGATGATCCCTTTTTGTTTGGTCTCTCTCGTTCACCCATGTAACCATCTCATATCCTTTTACCTATCCCTCCATTGCTTTATAATTAAAGTTTTCTGTCATTTTCAGAGGACTACAAAGACTTGCCCCTGGCTGTGGGGGTGAGAATTGCCTTGCAGATTGCAAGTAATTTTATGAAGTCACACAGGGTTCTGTAAAATCTTCCCCAAAAGTGCTCTAATCTGAAATAACAGGAGAGGAAAGATAAACAGCTGCTGATTTCTTGTGCTGCTGGGTGCTGCTTTCTCCTGCACCTGGTGCTGCATCTCAGACCACAAAAGAAGTACTTCCTGCCTTGATAATGGAAGCAGCTATTGTAAGCTGCTAGGGACTTTAAAAGCAGCAAACTGCATTCTTTCCAAGCAGAATATTGTAATACAATTTAAATCCAAATGTTAGAATTTCTGGAGTGGTTTAAAAACTGGCTATTTCTTGGCTGAAAAATGCAGATGCTATAGCAAAAGCTGGAGTCAGACTTGAGAGACAATGAAAACAAATAGTTTAGCTAAAACAGTTGTCACTGTTGGGCTAAAAAGCACTTGAAAACTTCCCAAATATGTAAACTACAGGTAGATTCCTTTCATGCAAATTTCCAGAAAACAGGATAGTTTTAATTCCTGAGCATGATGCATTGCCCTTTGCTGCGTTATGGCAGGTTACATCTAATCAGTCAAAGTGCATCAAAGCAAATATTATGATTCCAGTCACATCATATTAGAAGATGACATATCATGTTGGCAATTTGAATTCAAGTCTTTTGAAGGGTAATTTTCGACTGTGGGATTAAAATATCCATTCCAGTCAAAGGTCAATAGGTACACTTCAGATATCAAATGTGCAATATCTGGCACATTTTCCTTCCTTTATATGCTGGGTTGATGAAGCCAGATGCAATTGAGACAAAGCAGGGAGAAAAAAAGCAAAAGGACCCACTTTTAAAATACCGGTGTCTAAACTATGGCTGAAAAATATGGACAACACATGGGGACAGAAAATTGAATATTCATAGCATGAATTTAGGCATGGAATATATATGATCACAGATAAACAAAAACAGAGGCACTAATATGATTCTGCAGTGATCATTAGGAATTGTTTTGCAAAGCCTGTACCATAGTACATATGAAAATACACATCCAGTATGTGTGCGTATGTCAGAACTCACCTTTCAATTTCACATTTTGTAAAACACTTGCATTTGAGATAAATATTTGGGATACTGGTAGTTAGAGGCAGGACTTGCAGTCTAGAGATGGGGATGCCAGAACAGCCTTAATTGTCCTTTGTTCTCTTTAAATCCTCTGAAGCTTTTCTGTGTCATATGGGGCAGCTCCACCTCCACTTTGAAAACTATTAAACAAAGCACTTCCTTCCTTTTCCAAACTGGTTTTCTAGGTCTGTGAAGTGTCTGAAAAAGCAGTTTCTGGGAAAGTGAATATGTAGCCCATGTGTGTAGCAGGAAGCCAGGTGGGTTGCGCATTGTCACCTCTGGTTTGTTCACTGATGCTCAGTGAATGCTGTTTTGCACACTTCAGTGGTAGTCCCGTCCCTAGACAGTACTGCGCCCAGTCATCCAGAAATTTTAAAACTGCTCTGATAGTAGATAGGTGGAGTCTGACCCTAAATCAGAGGAATTTCACATTAATCTGGATATCTAAATTGAAAGCAATGCTTACTTAGGGTTCTATTACAGCTGGGAGTCTTCAGTGTAATAAGTAAAATCCCATGGAAAAGTGTCTTTTGAAGATGGTGCTGGCTCCTGCTCCACTTAGATGAAGGAAGCAATATAACTTTTTTACTACCTAAGAAACTAAAATAAAATCAGATAGTGCAATTTTACACAGAATCATAGAACTGCTGCTAGGAAGGGACCACCAGAGATCATCAAGTTCAGTCTCCTACTTAATTCAAAACTATCACCACCAGTAGATCAGAGCAGCATGAGCTCTTCTTAAAAAGCCCTTAGTTTTAAAACAGTTTCAAATACCTTGACGTCTGTAGTTTCTGCAAGTCCCCAGGCAGTGCATTGCAGCCCTACACACCATAGCTTCCTAAACTGTAGGTCGCTAAACCATTTGCCCTAGACATAGATCAGCTCTGATTTCTTTTTCATTTCCAGGTTCTGGACAATGCAAGTGCTATGTCAGCATTCACTCCATGAAAATGGATGGCAAGCTAGGCAGTGAATGTTTCTGCTGAAGGGATTAAAATTACTTCTTATTTCCTTGCAATTTCTTCCAGAAAATTATTATTTTTTCAATTTTTTTTTCCTTTCCAGTTCAGAGAAGGAAGCATAAATACTGTCAACATGGAAGCTTTTAACTGATTTTTTTTATCACTAGTGTGATTCAATTCAGTCCACTGCTAATACTTGTTGTGTTTTATTAATTGATTCTTGCAACTAGCCCGCTCATTCCCATTATAATGCCTTTTTTATCTAATAAGCATTTTGATACAGCTAAGGTATTTTAATAAGGTTTTACAGGACTTCAACTTAAAACTAGTCTAAGGGGGATTTTGAACACTTTTTCATCTTTTGTTATAACTTTAGAAGTCCAGAGTAAAATCCAGTTCAAGAAGATAAGATCAGATACTGCTGTAAGGATCGGGAGTCTATGGCCAGACACGCATAAATCTTCAGGCTAAACATGAAGCTATGTTGAGAACGACTACCAGTATTTACAGCTGCTCAGATTAATTGGAATTTAATCTGAAACATTTACCTGCCCTTAAACACCTAGATGTTGATATGGTGAGATAGTACCTTGTGTTTGCCAAAATATTACTGACATAAAAATCCTACAGGCTACTGGGTGCACACAGTGTTCCTCAGTATGAAAAAAAAGATTACTATTCCTCTTCTAATTCTGTTTTTTCCCCACCATGTCAAACGCTTCCTACTCCATTTTTCATTGATTATTTTAAGGGCTTGGAATATTTGTGGTTCCAAGAAAATTTTAATGCTGTTGTAATTATTTAGATGCCATTCCAACTCAAAAGTTCTGTGAGATTTTCCTCTCACTGTGGATTACCCTGCATTTTCATCAGGACAGACACCCATATCTGAGAGTGGAGATGCAATTTGGTTTAATCACTACATTTGTCATGATGAAGGCATGCAAATGTTTTTTTTTTTCAGGTTCAAAAATTTGTGGTTTTTTGGTAATTGGTTTTGGTTTGCCAGTACCTAGACTCCAACCTATAGCTTAGTCATTCCTAGATAGATTTCGTAGAAACACTACTTGGTGTCAAGTAAATATTTAGTGATTTCCACGTATTATTGAACTTTCTTTCTGTGGCTATATAAACTATTCTAATGCCAGATGAAAGACAGCAGGTAATCTTCAAGCTGAAACGGATTCCTTCAGTTTCATGTTTTCAGTAAGTGGGGAAGATTCAAAAAGAGGAACACAAGCGTATTGTCTCAATTTTTTATATTTTTATATTATTTTTATATTTTTATATTTTTATATATTTTTTATTTTTTAAAATTTTTAATTCTTTTATTTTTATATATTTTTATATATTTTTTTCAAGTTGCAAAGAGATCACCCTAATGCAAGCACTCTAGTTTTTCATCTGCAATTATTTGAGAATTTTATTTTAAAATAATATTTAGTACTCTTGTAGAGGTGCTATACATCTCTAGCATATAATAAAATTATGTATGGACAAATGGATGAATATGTGGATATGGATGAATATATGGATGAATAGTGGTCCTATTGAATATATGTTCTCTGCAAAACACATAATACAGCAATAAACACATAATACACTAAGTATAGATACTTAAGAAACCACCTGTTTATTTTATTATATAAATATGTTATAGATGTCTATCTAATTCTCTTCATATGTGGGTATTTAAAATTTTTTAGTTGGAGGACATATTCTAAGGTGTTTTGAGACAAGTGACAAGTTCCTAACTGAATCAAAAAATGCAGTGAGAAGTGCAGTCAAGCTCTTTTGGGAAGAAGTTAGGTCCCTAGATATTCCTTCAAAACTTCAAAAGCCTGTGCTTTGGGGATAGTGAGGTTATCAATTTTTTTCTGAAACAGCAATAAAAACCACTTCACAGCAAACTGTGCTCCAGCCCTGACTGTCATTCAGAAAATTCCATTAGAAGTTCCTTTAGACTGTAAGAAGTCATGAAAAAAGACACCAGAATGTGGGTATTCTCTATTTTTCCCTTGCTTTCCCAAGTAGCATATGAGAATGCAGTGCAATATATGTAGCAAGATTTTTTAAAAAAAATTTATTATTTTTAATTGGCTATCTCCTAGGTCTTTAGATGCTCAGACAGGAGGAATAAAACACACTCAATGTAAATTGGTGGATTTCACATACAAATGTAAGTGCAGAAGAAGCTAGCTGTACACACCATATATCTGTATATTTTATGTATTTATAAAACAATGATTTTTCAGAATTTTTAAAAGAACATCATAAACTGAGAAAGAAACAGAAAAGTTTGCAGTTTTATTGGAAGGTTGCCACAAACATACTCTGGTGAATAGTGAGGGTAAGAGTAGTAGTGAATCTCTTTTATGGTGCTGTTATCAGGACATAATGTGCTGAGTTTATGGCATGCCACCACAGCCAGTACCCAAACTGCCAATGGAAATATAATTTAGGATCTGATGAGAGATCTTGCAGTGCATCAGTAATTTAATTGAATCTTTCATCATTCTCATATGTAACTGTCATTACCTGATAATTTCTTATCCTAAAAGAAGTAGGGAATTCTGTACGTACGTGACAGAGCTCAGTGTGTACTCAGCATTTAAACAGAACACAACCTACCACGTGATTGCTATGCTGGGGAGAAGAGAAAGAACTCTTTAGCCTTTTGATCCCAAAGGTGAAGTGTTTTCCTAATCTTTATAAATGTTCCTGTGAAATCCATGGATTTTTGTAGGTTTTTGTGCAGCTTTTTTTAACACCTAAGGGCATAGGTGCAGTGTGCTAATAAATCACGTCCCCCACCAAGATGGTCCTCAGAGAGGCATATATTATATTAGACGTGTTCCTGCAGACATTCCCTTGAATCATGCAGGAGATATTACTGTGAACAGTATAACAGGAGAATCTGAATAGAGACAAATGAGGACATTTTAACTCTAAACATTTTATGTGTCTCTTTGCTTTCCCAGTAGGTGATTTGAAGGTTCTCCTAAGCACTGCTGTTACATACTGTGCAAAAGGTCATAGTAGATGATCATAATGGTCCCTTGTAGCTTTATAATCTATGAATCTATACTCCTGGGGAACTGTAAGTGCTAAGAAATCTGGTTAAAAACACCGGTTACAGAGAAAGCAATCAAAAATTATTGGGAGAATGCACCCCCCACCATCACTCCTAATAAGGGTCCAGAGTACATAGATGGGGGAACTTTGTGATGCAAATTATAGATGGATTTTTTTTCCAATTAAGAAAGAGAGAAAATAGGCTAGGCAATTTCAAAACAACTCATACACAAAGTTACTGACAAAGGGGGCAGTAAGAGAAGCCTTGAAAATACTGTAACAGACAATTTGATTGTAGCAGATATGCATTTTAAGGAATGACAATAGAGGAAAAGAATGCCTGATCTTTAATTATTTTGCTGTCAAATTCAGCGAGAACTAAAGAATTCCTGAAATACTAGCAAAACAGCAAGCAAGCAGTAGAATTGTGAATAAGTCTTAACCTATCAGATCATAAGCTTAAATTTCAACTTGAATGAGTCAAGGAAATAAATGTCAGGAGCAAAATGGCCATTGAACAACTAGAAGATAATGGAATCATTATGAATTAACAGAATTACTTTTCCAGAAAACAAAGAAATAGGTTTGTCGTTGATAAAATTTTAATTTTAGTACAAAAAATAAGGAAAATAGATAAAAACTATTTTTGCTTGAATCCTGTATGAGACACTTAAAAAAATCGATTTACATTATCTGTCAAAATCTCTCTTTCAAAATTAATTGAAAGGTGTTTACATAGGGACACTATCATATGGACTGAAAAGTGACTGAAGGGACACTAACAAAGGGTAATGATACACAACAATGCATCAAGTTGTGGGGGAGCTGTCTGGTAGCCCTGAAGAGACTAGTGTTAGTTCCAGAGGTTTCGTTTACAACCTCATTAATGATTTGAAAGTGGGAGTAAACAACAAGTTAATGAAATTCACATATCATACTAAATTGGGAGGTGTTGCAAACACTGCTGATGGCACAAAATTAGTAAGAAGGGACCAAGCAATATTAGAAACATGGACATATGAGCAAAATGAGATTCAATTTGGAAAAAGGCTATCTAATAACATATGAAGAAAAATAAGCCAAAACATAGCTATGGAGTAGGAGAGAGAAACCTGGAAAGGAGCAATGCTTAAAGAACCATGGAGGTGGTAATGGGCAGAAAATTAGGCATGAATCTATACAGTGATATGGCATTAAGGGAGGCCAATGAGCTCTTGGGCTTCATGCAAAGAGGTGTCAAAGTCTGAGGAAATAATAATCATTCACAGCATAACACTCCTGCAACTAAGCCTGGAATACTGCATTCAGTTCTGGGCATTGGTTTACTAGGAAAATAAATGAACAAAGGAAACAAATTTCTAAGTGGAACAGCAAAAATGAACAAAAGATGAGGGAGATTATTTTAGGAAGAGAAAGTGCAAAAGCCAAATTTCACTCTGTATACCTTGGCCAAATGACAACAGAAAAGGGCTGTGAGAACAGTGTCTGTATAAAGGTTGCTTAATCCAAAGGTAAAAAGAGGATTTAGGAAGGAACAAAATGGTAGCAATAAATTTAATTGGGTAAAATCGTAAAAGAAAAAGCTAGAAAACTAGACACCAGGAAAGAGTTCCTGAATTTAGTGGACTTCCTAATTTCTTTTATTTAGAAGAATTATTCTATGAAAATGGACATTCAGAAAACAAAAATATATTAAAATTGTATTAATTTTGCTGTTTGAAATTTCCTAGTAAAACATCCATTCTGGTTATTTTCTCAGTTACTGACTACAACTGAATTCCAATATAATCAGGAGGTAAAGTGGTACACATTGCATTGTCTGGAACATTTTATAAAGAGCTAAATAAATCAACTCTCCATGTTTTAACAATCCATGCAAGTATTAGCTAAAATCAATAGCTGGGCAGATATATGAAGGACAAAAATAACAGAACGGATGAATAGAGCACTCAATAGCCAGAAATATAGGTAGAGAAAGGCTGCACTGGCTAGAGGGGGAGTAAAGGAGAAATGCTGTATTCACTCTTTCACTGCACTGGGAGAATATGAGAAGAAGCACAAAACACTCTCTTCCCATCTGAGAATGTGGAATTTCCAAAGAACAACTCCGCCCCATACTGGCATATAACATTTGATATAGAGAAATATGTACTTCATTTTCTTCTTCGTTTCTAGAAAGGCTTCTTATGAATGCAAAATTTAGTAAAGAAAGAGCTCCTTTTTACTGTGTTTGACACTATCCTTGAAGTTTCTGTAACAGGAATATACATTGCTATCAAATTCCAATTTGGTGGTCTCAATGTTGCCAGAATGAAAGGAAATTTGAAAAAAAAATCATTAAAAAATGAAGGATTTAACTAAAATAAAATATATAAGGAAATAGATTAAGGCCCTTATCCAGGGAAATTAAATTTGAAAAATAAAGGTTTTTGTAGGTCTTCGTAGTTCTGTACTGAGCTACAGAAGTTTGTGAGGAGATGACAGGCAAATAAGGGTTACCAAAAAATCCCAGCTCCCTGTAAGACAGAAGGAGAGAGAGGATGAAATAAAACTGTATGTGGAGGCAAATATGTACATACTGATGTTAAATAAGGTATTGTTGCCTACATTTTGTCCTCTGGTATGACATCCCTGACAAGACTTTGCTTAGGAGCACCTTTCACAGGTATCTGAGACTTGCACTGGCTCGTTCTGGTGTTATTATTTTGCTTGCTAGGAAATATTGTAAGGTCTTTGGAACACTTTGATCTGCTTGTGTGTTTTGGATATCTCTTTCAATTCTCATTTCATGGAGATACTCATCCTCTCTATTCTCCATACAAATTAGCTCTGCGAAAATTTTGTTGTTTATATGTATTATTTTGGGGTCAATCAAAGTGAAATCTTCTAATTTATTATTTTTGGCTTGCTAGACTAAATTTGATGTCATTTAAAACATAGCACATTTGTGTACAAGGATCATATGCAAAACCAAATGAAACCTGGGATACTGGCAGAAATAATTTCTGGCCTGAGTGTATGGTGATATTTATGCAATTTCATGTGATTGGCACACCTTAATTCAAATGTAGAAATCAGTTCAGCTTTTCTTTTAGTGTGGTAACATGTCTTTGTAACAAATCTCTCCAGGAAACATGGTATAGTCCATGGTATAGTAATTTTCACATGCGAGAAAGGTTGCTATTTTGATAAAACCATACTGTGACATTTAACCTTGCACAGAAGGTTACAATGACACTAGAAGATAGTGAAAAATGGCTGAGGAGCAGGACAATGACACTCTGGCATGATATGATTTATTTTTTCCATAATATGCTTTTCAGCTCTTCCTCTTCTATTTCTCATGAGACTAACATACTCACCTGAAGCAGATTAGTTAAGATACAGTTTCATTTATTCAAAAAGAAAGGGCTAATTGTAAGGGCTGTATGGCAGGTCTAAATGTTGTGAAGAATGTCTTGGATTGTTTAAAGCCCAAATATGCTTTGACAGATAGAGTTCTTTGGAGCAATGTCAAAAGCTACACTGGTACTTGTAGGCACACAAGCAATGGGAGTTGAAAGGTGTCTCTTCTGCAGTTGAGCTTTACTGTTGGAAATTGAAGTTTTGTTTGATTTTGTCCATTGGTGAGGAGATCAACACAAGGCATCCAGGGTGCTGCAGATGGCACATGCCTGCCTAGGGTCAGACGTGAAGTTGTGTCTGTGATTGTGCCAGAAAACAGTGGTTTTCTTCTGCTTCTCTCCAGTGGGGTTTGCACAGGAGTCCCTTCTTGGGGACACAGAATCTCTGTAGCCTGCAGTTGTTCAACCACACATCCTCACTCTCTCTGTCCATCTTTTCCTCTGTTCTCCTAGAGAGGCCCAGCATATGGACAATGAAATACTCAGAGTATTTACTACTTACTGCTCTCCTCCAGTTCTCTATGAAGACACAGCCACTAACTGTAGCCTCTGGGTTTGATTTAACACATGCCATTTCTTAAATCAATACAACTACTACATAGAGCCTGGATTTTCAGAAATCTAATACCTTGCAGAGATATAAGGAAATGTAATGGGAACGACTTCATGCCTGAGCAAACATAAATCAAAGGTAATAGCTACGTAATGAAGTGCGTGGACATTCCACAAAACATGTGGCTGCTAGTCTATAGGCTCGTCTAGCCAGTAGCCTGCAGCCTTACAGAAAAATGTACCCCAGTTTAAATTATAGGTTCATTAAACTTTTTAAAATCTGAATTTTTATAAGCAATAGACTGCTATTCATAAGAAAAAAGCAAATAGAGAAAAAAGATAATAGAGAGGAAAGACATTGAAAATGGACAGGCATATCAACCAGTATTTAGTCATCAAAAATCCAATGCATGATGAGGCCATAAATTTAACTTTGCTCTTTTTTTTTTTTTTTTTTGGGGGGGGAGGAGGGGAACATGTTCTTTTAAATTTTCTTTAAGATTATTCATATTATTAAAAAAAAAAATAAGCTCCAATAAAAGAGGAAAAACTATTTAGTTCTTAAAACCTTGAATTATTGTGACTGCAGAGAACAGAGGCTTTTATAAGGATTATGTCTTCATACTGGTACACAATAATGCAGATTTACTCTTTTATTGGAAAGCTTATAATGTTATAGGTAGATTTGCAAAGGTAAATTGATTTCCCATTTTATCTCTATATGTATTTGAAATGCTTTTCCTGAAAAACACTCTTGTAATTATAGAAATGTCAAAAGTGTAGTAGTTTGCATGTCATTGTAATGGAGAACACAGATTGCAAGTAAGAAAGGCCTGGGGAACTCAGTCTATGTACACAAAGGCACGTAGAAGGATGCCACATCTTTACTGCACATTCATGGCAGATTTTGGAAGGAACCATTCTTATGATTAAAGCAACTGGTGGGCAGTAGAGGTGGCAGAAGGGCATAAAAACATTTTTAAATCTGATTTATTTTCAATTAAAAAATAAAACCAGAAGATCAGAGAATCCCATTCTTCCTGACTCACACAATTCTCTTGTACCTTCTATGGCTTGTAAGGAAGGATTTTGTGGAAGACAGGTTAGTGAGCTGGTAATAAACACTTGAGAGAGTATACATTAGAAGTTTTGTGGTCCAAGCTTAAATTTAAAAAGTAGATGGATGTGAAAAGCTGGTAGAGTGACAAAGGCAAAAGAAAACACAGGAGAACAGGTAAAAGAGGAGTAGGGAGAAATGACGGGTAAAAATACAGCACAGTATTAACGATTAATTGCATATAAATCAGGGATTCTCATTTGTTTCTTGCAATCAGAACCTTGTTTCAGATAAGAGAAACACATCTTCTATGCAAATCCAATGCTTTACTGTTATTTCAATTAAAGCCATACCAGTTTAATGGAAGAATTCTGTTACCTACCTCTTTCTTGGTGGTATATTCAACCTTCCACTGCCCTACTGGGTCCTAAGCTCAATACCTTCACTATGAGGAGAGAGGTTTAGGGCAAGTCTTCAGCATCCCAAGTCCTTCACTGAGATGGGTAAGTTTTCTAATTAATCATAAATGTTTACCATATTTTTGCCACAATGCTAGGATTTTTTTACATGATTTTAATACTTTTTTCTATTCTGCTTTGTACTATTATGCTTTGCTCTTTTCCTCCTTTTCCTGCAAACCCACTTTATGTCTCCATTTACTATATAAAGGTGTATGTTACATGAGTTGAATACTAGTTCTGTGTTCTCTTAATCACCCTGAACACTGATTTTGCCAAGCTCTCAAGGCTGAGGTAATTCTATGACCAGTAACTGACCACAGCTGAGTTGTTTATAGACCTGTAACCTCTACTATCATACTGCACATGATAGTAGAGGCTTCTTTTATCTTGTTATGCATGCATTTCTCTACATGCATTTTATATTAGGGCCATAGATAGTTCATTCTAGCCAGTAACTTCTTATTACTGTATTGGCTATGGTATATATAACAATAGATGCATACTATACCAAATAAAGGAAAAACTAAACCAGAGTAGACAATAGGTCATTGGATTACTGGTATTGCAAGCTAAAACTGTCTCCAGGGAGGTTCAGAAAGGCTTGAATTTTGTGGTGCTAACTTGGAACCAAGCCATTACAGATCATGGCACTGCCATGTTTACTGGGCTCTGAGGCTGTGGTGGGAAAACAAATAACCAGAGACTAAAATGTGAGGCAGTAATATGTCAAGTAAATAGGAAAATGATCTTGACAGCTATGGTGAAGAGATGACACTAATTATTGAGTAAGGACTGATAAGAGTCCATGTCATATCTTTACCTTTTTTATTAAAAAACCAAAATCGTCCTGACATTAAGTAGAATAAACTGAATATTCACATAATAACTCTACAATAAAAATGCTTTTGAAAGAATTTCTGTACAATTCTGTAGTAAAACACTAAGTGAGAGGGGAAAATTCATATGTACTTGGAACAGCATCAATCAATCAATATTAGTGTTTCATTTTATTTGTCATTTACCTATGTTAAGTATATAAAAACCCAATCTTATAACACAGTTCTTTTTTTTCACAGAATAGACCATAACTTCTAATTTTCAAAGTTAAATCCTAGAAGAGTGACATTTCCATGGTTATTGTTACTAATACAACAGCTTGAAGTGTTTCTTCTGGATATTTAGCACTGCATTCCTATTTGCGCACTACAAAAGGATTAAATTCTTGCAATTTCAAGTCAGCAACCACATTCTTGGTATGTTTAGGAGATCTAAAGCTTTTGGCTTGCAGGACAAACTTGAGTTATCTTGTGAATTTGCAAATTCCCTTGAGCTTTTAAATGAAATTGCGAATACTGCATGAGGTTTCTTTCCAATTCTATGTCTTTAGAAAACTGAACATTGAGGCTTACTAGATAAAAGCTGCTAAAATAAAACCTGTTTTGACCCAACCATTCCAGCATAACATGAAAAAACACGGTCAAATTGGGTTTTCTCTGGCAAGTAAATAATTTTTCACTTGATTGGAAGAGAAAAAAAAAAAAAAGTCTGTGAAGAAAATTTGGAAAGCCATTCTAAGAGGGGATAGACTATTTTTGTTTGTCATTTTTTTTCTCATAATCAAGTTATTTCAAGTTCCCTGCTGTATGCAGAAAAAACATATGTACTGATACCAAATTGTGTGGATATATGCCTTTCAAATATACACCAAAGTTATATGATTTATACTCTAAAAATACTGATCAAATAATGAAAATGAAAAACTATTAGTTTGGAACAGTGTATTTTACATTAAACCATCCCTCTCTGCTGATATATAGCTGCACGATCACCTTAATTCTTTCAATTCAATTTTCCCCTCAGAAAAGTAGAAAAATATCTATTTCCCTTAAAGCACAATGAAGACTCAAATAACTGGGAAAAAAAATGCATGTGGGTCCCAAAATAACTGTAGGTAAAGATGATGTGTCACTATGTGTCAGTATTTTGTGCCATCGCCAACATTATTTTTTTTTTTAAATAATAAGAGAAGGAGGATGCCTGATATTGCTGATGACCAAATTTCAGCAAAGGGGGTATAATTTACATTCTCATGATCAGTAGAGCATCTATAAAAGCAATTCTCTGATTTTACCTTCTTTTCCTGCTGAGACAAAATACAGGGGCATATTCTAAAGGAAACATAGAGCTGAGACTTCATGCAAAATATTTGCCAATCTTAGATGAAAGGTACTAAATAAATATTATTGTTACTATTACTCTCTGTGGAGAGCAGCATTATAAGGTCTTTTTGGAAGGCTTACTTCATGCAAAGTCTTCATAATTTCCATAAAAAATATTATGCTAGAAATTGGTATAGCCTTTATAACTTTATGGGGCTATAAAATGTGATGGTTCCAATATTAAACTGCAGTGAAAAGTAATGTAAACAGAATAAAAGGTATACAGGAAAAAATATACTTATTAATGAAACAAAAAGTATTCAGGGAAGAAATCTGTATTAAAGGTTGGAGGGCCCAATCAGAGACTAAACACTTTTCAAATGTTGCTTTTAAATCTTTCCAAAGTTGAAAGTAGTTGCAAATGTTGAATTGTGATGGATTTTCACTTATTTCAGTTTAAGCATAACAGTATGTGTGTCATAACTGCACTCAATATGCACTCCAGTAAGAGAAGAGCTTTTAAGGGTGTATTTTTCAGGAAGAATTAACAGGTTGCAAAGGTGAGCTAGGAAAGGGTCTAGGAGGTGATTGGCCATGAGTTTACAGCCTTATCCTTTTGCCCAATCTCATCCCACTCACCCTGTACCATTGCTTGCTGGTGCTCACAAAATGCTCATGTTTATATTCCATGGTTTTCACCAAACTAGGCATGAGGGCTGAAAATGAAAGGCTAAATAAGCTTTGAGGTTTACTAGTGTCTCCTCTGTTTTAAAAAAACTCCAGACATTCTGTTAGAGTTGAGCAGATTGTTCCATTCCCAGTATATTCTATAGACATCTGTCAATTATATCAGGCACTATCACTACCTTCCTTTCTTTACAGAACATGAATTAGAAAGAAAAATCTGTGCATCTAAAATCCAATATGTATCTTCTCTTTCACTGTAATAATTCAAGAAAGTAGAAGGTTTTTGATCAGCCATAAGAGCAGTTTGTAATGCTCTGCTCAATTTCCTATCACTAATATTTCATTTCCACCTTGCACCACTGAGGTATATTATGGTCTTGTTTCCTTAAAGGAAATGAAAAATAGTATTAAAACCATTCCAAATGATTTAGTCATGAACCACAAAAAAACCAGCATAAATCCTTCTTCAAAGTAGTTTTCCTAAAACTTCTTTCATTTTTGTTTGCATATCTTTAAAATCAAAATATGTTTGGACTAGAAATATCTACTGTTATAGGATAAGATCTAATTTGTGCTGTAAATTCATTGGAAAAGACCAAAACTCTTCTTACTGATTAATGATAAAGTATATGTCAAAGTAGCCTCTCTTACAGGTCCAAGTACAATGTAGCAAGCCTCCCCAAAATATTTTAAATTATTTGATAGAAAAAGGTGTTGCAAGACTAAACTTACCTACAATTACTAATTTTAACAATATATGTATAAAATTTGTCAAATGTTTCTCCTTAATTCTTGACTGATCTTATCAATCAATTATTACAGCTGAGAAATTATCAAGTCATGGTGCAAGTTGCAAAACTTAAACAGAAGAATGTGGCTGTCCTGATGTATAAAATGGCTCTGCTTGTATCTGAATCTGCAATTGAACTTGTTAATAATAATTCAAATACTAATGCAAAGAGTGCCATGGATTACATTCCTTCACATTCAAATGCTGAAGAGCTATTAAAAATCTCATCTTATCTACTGCAAATACGGAAATGCCTTTGTACAATTTACCTGATCTTTACTGTAAACAAGAAGGCAGATCCAATAAAATACAGTCATGTTTTTGATAGATATTAGTCATAATTCTTTGGGCTAGAGTTTGCTATAAATTTTGGTTTTAAAATAGGTGCTGTAAAACACAACTTCATGCCAGTAATTCTGGTTTAAAATCACATGATTCTGAGACTAATAAAATTCAAGTATCCCTATTCATAAAGGTTGCATTTACGCAAGAGAGAAGGGAAACTACTTTATGTGTTTTAATACATGAAATTTATCAAGATTCTTGCTTTTAATTTTCAAACTATAAGTTCAATAGAGTAACTATACTGTTCATTGACAAAAATGTATTATTTTTTTATGTTTATTTTTTTCGAGATACCATATTATTAGCTAGGTTTGGTGGCAAATTTTACATTGTTCCAAAGACTGACAAAATCATTCCTATAATTCAGACATTCTTTTAATGTTGTTTTGGTCTTGATATATATTAGGGAACAAAAGTACTGAGGTATGAAAACGTCACATTGACCTTCAGGTGTTGATTTACGTATCAAAAGATGAACAAAGGTAGGAGAATGAAAAGGTAAAGTCGTAGACAAATTTTGATATTGAATATTTCAAAATGTCTGGTGTGGTCTGTTGCTGTGATATGATGTATCATAAACAAGTAAAAAAATCTAGACTTCCTTCAGAAATTGTTTGGCCACTGACCCTATAATATTTAATATTGTGGTACATGGTGTGATAACTGGTAAGGAAACTAGAGAAGAGTGTTTACAATTTTTTATGGGTTTAGGCTGGTGTTAATTGTTCGTCTGAGCAGAACCTGAACACTATTGCCAGATTAAATACAGATTGTCATGCATGCTTAATGTATCTCTTTGGGATGGAAGGGTACAGTAGCTCTGCAGCATTGACTCTCATGGCCTTTTTTGTGAGCTATTTTATTTATTTCTCCAACACGAAGGAGAAAGGACGAATAAAAATGTCTTGTGGGATTTCCCTAGGTGCAGAATCAAGGTCTTTTGCAGACATTGAAAACTTACTTTTAATCCATTTTTAGAGAAAACCAGGGTGGAGGATAATGAACAAGGAAATACTGAGAAGGAAAGGACTTTTCTTTTTCATCCAGCTTGCCCTATCTGAGCTTCTTTTGACCAGCCCACTTCATTTTACTTGGCTTAGTTGCAAAAGCAATTTCTCCAATTGACTAGGTGTCAATTTTTAATTTCTTTTACTTATGTTTAATTGTGTATGTAACAGCCAGTTTTATATGGATAGTAGCAACAAAAGGTTGTTGTAGGTAAAAGGATAACTTTACCACACAGAGTGGTGTAGTGTAGAGATATATGATGCTGGGAGCCTTGACAAGACGGAGGGTATGCTGTGTTCAAGTAAAGGCATGAGGCGATAAGAGATGGGACATAGACTTGACACTGGAGACCTCTGGACTCACTAGCAGTTAGTTAAAAAAAACAACACACAAGAGAAGAATAGATCTGAACAAAACTGCTTCTAGGAGTGAGGAATAGAACAAAGAAATAATGTCTAACATGCATGAAAGGGTACCATATATAGTAAATTTCAATGTAGTCTGGACCTGTGGACCAGTGAAGAAAGGGTAGTTTGCATGCTAGCAAACTTATATAAATGAACCAAAGCTGAAATGGGAAAAAAATGAGAAGAAAAATCATTAACAAGAACATCATATTTCTCCTGGTTAAGGACTGCAGATGTGTTACAATTTTAATTGCATTAGTGATAGTATTTTAAGCTTTTCTGTACCTAAATTGTATAAATGCATTATTATCCTTTGTTTTATTGTAATAATTAGATCTAAACTAGTGATGATTCCTTAACTACACTGTTAAGGTTTTAATTATGCTAACAATAAATTCTTAGCTTTATTTTATATATACGGTGGACTTCTTTTCCCCATAAACATATTCTTAGTTTAACTAAGAATCTGAGAACTCCAACATAATGAAAAAAATACAGAAATTTTAAATGCATGGCGAACACACAATTCTTTAGATAGCAGGAATTTTCTCCAAAATGGCAACATGCAGGAAAAATTACCAGGAGCGTATTGTCCGAGAGGTAGCCAGGCAGTTGAGCTGCAGGGGACAGGGGAATTTTGTCAGTGGATTACAGTTAATCAGTAGTTACAGGAGCTATACCATTATCTGTAAACAGCTAAGAGCAGAAAACAGTGTCCTATCTAAGCATGAAGCCAACTAATCAAAACCTTTAGCATCTCCTTCTCAGCAAAATACAAATTAGGGGATTAGCAACAATCGGATAAAATTCTGCTTGAGGCTAATAACATGACATTGACTGTTTGCAGACAGCTCCTTTTGACATTGGAGAAAGTGTTAAGAAGTTATATCTGACGTGCAGGAGCTAATGAGTCTTCCTAGGATTTTCCAAACAATTTTGCCTAAGCCAAGAAGAGAAATTAGAACTGAAATGATGGACATTCAGATCAAACCAAGTTATTAGAATCTAAACAATTTTCAAATTTTGTGTTTTGAAGAGTCCTGGCTAAAGAAACTATACCAACCACAGAAATCTTTAATCTGCTTGAAGATTACTCTTTCATTCAAGTTCTGTTTTGTATACCTTTGGCTATAGTCCAAAATATGAGTTTCTTCTGTATTATAACACTGTTTCCCATGGTCTTTATATTTTCACCTAGTAATAAGACTGGGGTTAAGAAGGTTGATGCATTTCACCTGCAATTTGTTTTTCAAGAAACTTCAAACTAATACCATTTAAGAGAAAGCAACAACATCTTGCTCTGCAAACTGTCTAAATGTAATGGAGAATATGCAAATATGTTTTCTTTTTGTAAGCCTAAATAAGGAAAAGTATATGACATCGCAATAATTGTATGTATTATCTCCTTCTAAGTTAGCTTCAATTCCAGATATCACATATTTATTAAATATAAAAATTTTATTATATGCTGCACAATATGTTACATATTCACATAATATATAAATTATATGTAACAACTAAATATAAAGAATATTTTTAATTTTTTTCCATCTATATTTTAGTTTACATAGCGTCAATGTGTTGAGGTATTTTACAGGAGCTACGCATCAACTTCTTATTTTCCTTGATATATTTCCACTATTATTTATTTATTTATTTGTTTGTTTGTTTATTTATTCATTTGTCAAGTGAAACATTGTTTTCCTTTTCTGGATCAATATTTACAGTTAACACTAATGAATTCTGGCAAAGAAAATGTCCCTTATTGAGACATACAGAAAACTCAAGCCTGTGCCACTTAAACTGTGGTAAGGGGATCAAGAGATATCCAGAATAAAAAATGGTCCTGTGGTACAGAAGGATTGGGTGGGTGGCTGTTCCAGGAACAGAGGTTAATTCAGAAGAAAATAGGAAAAAAGAGGAAGAAAAGGAGATTCCTTGTTTACAATCCTTTTGCCCCAGTGCAGCTCATAGTTTGCAAATCTCAGGCCTCTACTCCAAAATTAATCTGAAGACATCTATATATCCTTTACAGGATTATGCTGTTCTGCTAAAACTCCGCTTTTTTTCCACCAGGAATTGGAGAAAAAGCATGCTCAGAGAAGCTTATTTGAAATTCAGACATTAAGACTGCATTCATCCCAAGTGCTTAAGTGATTTAAACCTTTATGTGCTATGTGTTAAACATAAGACATAAACACATTAAATAAATGTGTCTGTGTATACCCTCCGCTTTAGCACTAAACCATAATATATTTGTTTGAATGGATTTTGGCAAAAATTTTGTATGAGTTAATCATTATATGCATGAAGAAGTTAATCCTGTGGCTTTAAGTACAGTAATCTCCAAGACTGGGACACTGGTAGCTGTTAAAACACTAACCACTTGCCCCCCCACCCCCCCCAAAAAATAGCCATAGCCAACTGTGTGAACACATAGTAGCAGTTATGATATCAAAGTCTTTTAGCTATATTTAAAGCGTGCAGGAGTACACTGATTCCCCCATATACATATCACTAACTTAAAGTATTTCCATTTTACATCAAGGACCTCTCAAGGACCTAATTTTGATTTATTTTGTCAGAATGGTAGTCCCTTTGGTTACTGAGAAGGTATAAGTTGATATGAACAGATATAGATAATCTGCAAAACCAGAGCTAAATGTTAGACATTCAACAAAACCCAAATCTGACTCATACAAGGCATGAAGAGCCTTAGCAAGGACTGTCCATATCTTGAAGTTGCTGCAAACAAATAGTTTTTTTTAATAGGAAAGTTTCTAGAGGAATTTAGAAAGGAAGGAAGATGACTGGCTCTAGAAGCAATACTTATATAGCCACACATTATATAAGCTTTGTTCAAGGTAAGGAAGATTAATAACTGGAAATCCAAATGTCCTCTAAAGTATAAAGAGTGGGGTTGATAAATGTAGATAAGTTCTATTAAAAGCATTAAATCTTAACTTAAACTACTTAAGATTTCAGAAAACATTTCTTTCAATCTCAGCTTCTGAATTTTGTCGTACTTTTGGAGGGAAATGGTTCACATACCCGATTTTCAGAATGAGTCCAATATAAATATTAAAATATGTGAATATTTAATTTATTGATTCTGCCTTAATAATTGATACAGATGGAAGCTTTGGTAGTCTTCTACTTTATTCACTGTTGGATTACTTAGTAATCTTTTTGTGTACTATACTGAATATGTGCAGACATCTAGGTGCAACATTTGCCATCCTGGTACAATTTAAATTTCACTTCCATAGTCAGTTTTGTCCCAAGAGTTTCCATGGTCATAAACCATTATCTCCAATGGAAATAATAGCTTATGAGATTCCAAGCTGTTTCACCACTATACCTCATGATTCTAAGACCTTCCAAATGAATCCCATAGTGTTCTTAGTACGTGTGCACACTCATGCATAGTTGGAAATGAAGAAATATCTCTAATTTCAGAGAGCACATCTTGCTGTATTTTACATAACGATCGTGAACATGGTACATCACATAAATGAAGGGAAATAGCTTTTAGTGCAGTGTTCTGTCACAAGAAAATAATAAATCAACAACCTATGAACTCCAGGTCCATTTGAAGCATATTTAGAGCCCTCATTAACCTACAGAGGCCAGTTTGAATAGAAGCCATTTAATGAAGACACAGAGGGGATTTTTAATAATTTATTATGATGGAAGAAATGGAAACAAGCTAGAAATGGAGGAGATTACCCAAGTGATAATGAATTCCAAAAGTGGTGACATAATCATCTGAATCAGGCAACAAAGATACTAAACAGCTGCTTTGGGGTTGTAGCCCAAGAACAGGAAGTAATAACTTTCTATGCCATGGCAAGATCCACTTGTTTTCATTTTCTCTTTGCTTTTTGACAATTTAATGGAAACCCTCCTCAGCAGAGAGCATAGGATTGAACAGTGTCTCTTCTGTAGCAAAACAATCTATTATAGGCTAGATGCCACACGTTTATATTTAAAATATCTGCAAGACAAAGACAATATGATTTAGTGTCTCCTCACCCAGGCTTACACAAGAAGGCAGAGTATTTCTCCTCAGTATATTTTAATGTGTAAATATATCCATATATTGAATGAGTCGTGAAGGAGCTCTTGTAAAGCTCCATATGGTGTACATTATCCTGCTACATTAAAATGCAGTTTAAATGTCTTTACAGACAACAGGACTCTTTCCACCCAAGAGACATCCCAGACCTCTGTTCATGCTCATGCAGAATAGAGTTGAATATATTCTGACAGGCACAGAAGGTGGAGGGGCTAGCTCAGACCAACACTGCTCTGAGTTGGGAGTGATGTGTCCCTGTCCTTAACTGCCCCCAGCTGAGTAACAGCAATTTCACACTGGATAAACAGCACCAAAGATCACTGAAAAGACTGGGCTCCTTTCAAAAGTGTCTGCCACCACTAGACATTTGGGGTGCAATCATGGTTTTGTGCAAAAACAGAAAAGTAATTTCAGAAGCTAAATCTTTTCTTGCCCCATCCAAGTGCCCTAACCAGTAAGTGGCATTTCTTCCTTTTTTTCCTTTATCTTCAATGAAGTCAGAATTCTTTGCTTCATGGAGACAAGATATCTACAAAAGTGCTTGTAAGTGTCTTTTATTTTTGCATCCGGAACACCCCGTATTAGCTTCTGTATCATAGTCCTTTGGAAGGTAAAGGTTTGAAGTTTGTGTCCTATGTGCCCAGTGAGGCAAGCGAGTATGATTTGCCTTCTTCCGAAATGATAAAATCACTTTGTAGCAAGGTGCCACTATGACCTGCTATATTTTGGAAGAAGAGAATGAACTCTGCTCTGTGTATGAAAGCAAAGTCAAAGATGCCTCACATTCAGAGAGACTTTAGTTTAAGGATTGGAGCTGCTTTCCGTGGAGTTTTCAGTAAGGTAGCTGAGAGAAGGGATTTAAGACACAGCTCTGCCTTCATTTTTTTCTCATTGTTACTAATCAGGTGCCTAATACAGGCACAGATTTTACATGATCAACGTACTTTTTTCATTGTTGTTCTCTATACACATGTAATGGTCAAAGGCAGCTGGGGCGGGATCTGTTCAGAAGGATGGAGGTTCACTCTGCAGCATCAAAGTACTCAGCTTTTACTGAAAAGTGAACTCAATAAAGTTTTAATGCATGGTATTTAGTAGAGAATGGATAAACACAGTGTAAGTAAGAATGTAATTAATGTAATCTTGTACAGTTACATTAAAGTTTTCTAACCAAATTTCATGCAGTCATAGAATTTGCTTTATTTCTTTAATTTAGAATTTGATTTATTATCAGCAATTTAGTAGGTGAACACAAATTTCTGAAGCTTTCTATTTCATTTGTTGCCATTTTAAATCGCCCCCAAAAGTGTTTTGTTTCATGCCAGCAGCAATGAGGGTTACATTTTATCATATCAGTTTGATTTTGGTTTTTGAACCTGTCTATCCATGGCTTACTTTTGGAGCCACCAATCAAAGGGACACAGATGATGAAGGCCTGGGTTTAGAGTCTTTGTGATATTTTTAACTTATTTTACATTTGTCTTATGCATTGACATTACTGAAACTGACATATTCAATTATTTTTGCTAATTGATGGAGTAAATGAACCAAAGAAGCTAGAAAAGAACAATGAAAAAGTTATAGTTCAGAAATTGAATTTCTTGATGATATTCAGCATGACAAAGTTTTAGTGCATTCAGCCATATTTATGTGAAACATTCAGCACTACAAGAACCCAGCAGGTTTGAGAAAATGCTCTGTCTCTTCATAGTTGAATATTTATTAGAAAGTTGGTGATACTGATCTCAATCCCGAGAGGTAGCATCTCTTTAAATAGTTCAGTATTCTAAGCTGTAGCCAAAAATGATATGCATTGCCAATAAGCTTGAATATTGACTTGAGTATTCAAATAGAAGAGATTTAAAATTAGAGATAAACATCCACTGAAATAGGTGCTTGAATAGATACTAAGTGTTGCTAATCAGTACAATTCATTTGGTTGTGCAAATACATATGAAAAGGTCTAGTTATCAGTGCAAAACATTTCTCATGGGAAGAAATTCTGAAGTAGACATTTATCAAGTCATTCTGATTAAATCCTGGCTCTAGGAAATAGTGCCATATGAGCTGGGGTTTAGTCAATCAGACTGAGATGAAATCCATATTACAACTTTCCAAACAATCATCTGGATGATAATGCAAAGTTTTGCCTGAAGGAAGAAGAACAGAAAAAATTGATGACATGTGGTATTTCCATGGATATTCATGCTCTAATGAGAAGAATAGCACCTGAACTACAACCTTTTCTTTTTTATTAATACTGCATTATGAATTGATGTGACACCACCATCACCACAAAGTTAAAAAAAAAAGACATTAAAAAAATATAGGTTAAATGCTATTAATTTTTGCAATATCAGGCCTCGCTTCTGGATAATTTATCCTAATTTTAATTTAATTGTGTAAAAATTTATCCTGTAGTAGAGATTCTGCCTGGCCTTTACCTTGACACATAACCATGACTGGTCTGTAAATTTAAAATCACCTCATGTTTTCACTTCTTATTTTTGTACAGCAAAGTAAAACCATCCCCTAAGTGATAGACTAAATAGATTAACTCTGCCTTTAAATGCTTAGAAGTGTCTGGTTTCCTGGTTTCCATACTATGAAGAAATGTTTGAAGTGAAACCTCAAGGAAAATGTTGACTAGCTAATAAATTTCCCTTCTTGAAAATTTCTGTGGATGTTCAAAGTCACTGGAACCTTTGATTTTAGAAAACAACCACCTGTTGCTCTTCTGATATAAAAGATCAAAAGTAATTAGTGTGAATTTTAGGAAGTCTAGGAAACCATTAGAATGTTCCCATTTTCTGTGTTCCTTTTGAGAATTTTTCATACTCTGAAGTTCCCACTGGAATATACAGTTGTTTCTTCAGGGGAGCATTTTTAGAGATTGAATTGCTGATTTAATTCTAGCTTCTATCGAGCAAACAGAAAACTTACTGCAACATGCTAATCAGAGGATATTGTCTTTCAGAATGACTTTTACATATTTTCCTTATAAAGTTCCCACAGCTCTTTTCTTATTGCCAGAATCTGAAGATCATTAGTAAATTCTCATCTCTTAATACTAAAGTGCTTTAATAGACTATGAGGGATGTCTACCAAATTAAACTAATGCGCGTATTACATTTATGTTCAGCTCTTGGAAAAAGCTAGCAAAAAAAAAGACTTTAGTCTTTAAATTCTACTTTATCTATTTGTTTTTTAAAAGATGATTATTTCTTCTAAATGTAAATGGAATATGCAACATTTAAATAATGATGAAATAATTATGAAATTGACTTGTTACTTCAGGATGATAGGATTTTAATTTCTATATCTCCAGTGAAGACATAAGGTATTGTTGTCAATATTTTATATTACACAGGCACAAGGAGTGGTTCCTAGCTGGTATATGGGAAGAAAACATTGTTGTATCTCAGCAACATATGACCACTCACAAAATGCATATGATAATGTTTTAAGGAAGATTTCACAGAAGTAAAGTCAGTATCCCAAAGAGATGTTGTAAGAGAGTGAGTCTAAGACACCTATTAACTTTTAACTCATACTTCTGATACCTTTAAAAGAAAAAACAAACCAAACAAAACTTTGGAAGCCTATAGCACTTCGTATCATATTTTGCAATAATTGCAAAATTGCATATTTTCCAGTTATTGTTATGAAGAGATGCATATGTGGCAAGAAGAAACATTTATTTAGAAAGCGTTTTTGACAGCTTTGTGTAAAGATGATGTGTTTTGTTTAATGATTATCTTTATTTTGTGAGTAAACATCATAATTAGGTAATTGATAATCACTTTCATATTGCTTCTGAAAAGTATCTTGAAAAGGCAAAAATGCAATGAATATTTCTTTTTTTTGTCTTTTTTCTTAAGCAAGAGGTACTTACTACTGGTCACTAGCCCAAAAAATAAAAAAACCAGCATACAGCTGAGTTGAATTTTTTTAGAGCATAAAGAAACACACTGTATTTACTGTAGTCATGCATCTTCATGGCTTGTATTCAAACAGGTAAGTGAAGATCAGAAGAGGGAATAAGGCAAAAACCACATACCTCAATACTGAAAGATTCAAAACTCTTTGTGGAGTGATTCAATTTCTCTAACTGGTACAGTAAGAAATATGTATTGGGGGTAAAGCTGGAGACAGTTCAATACAGATATGTTCCACTAAAATACAAAGGGCCGTTAAAATAAAGTTTTGAGGAAGTAGTGTCGGTAATAAATTGATCCAGTAAAACTGTATTTTTAACAGTTCCAATACTTTTGGAAATCCAAAGCAGGTTGTTTTTTTAATTTTATTCTAATCAAAAAAGAAAATATCTTCAGTCTGATATTTAAGCCAAATCATTCTTTTTGGAAGAACATGCAAAAGGCTTTATAGTATCAGAACTGAAACATTTTGAATGATACCAGCTCTGTTTTGGGATAATAGGAGAACAAAAATATACTAGTTTTTATTAAGATACCATTAAATAGGACAGATTTTTCTTTTAGCTAACGACCTGTCACTAACTATATTTTTTTCCTTCGTGTGTTAATTTTGTATAAGCAGCAAAGACATAACTTCAGAGCTCTTTACAAATAAGGATGTTCTAATCCATTGAGCACCTTTTTATGTAGATAAAAATATGACCTGAAATGAAGAATATTTAGAAACCTTATTATAAAGACCAAACTACTTCAGAAAGTACAAGTGGATACATTTTCACATAGTCCTCTATTTATTTTAAATGCTGATTTTTATCTTGACTATTACGTGAAAGGGCCCTATGCATTGAAGACCCTTAGTTAAAGTGGACTAAAAAATTAATTTTTATACTGCATTGACCTTAATGAATAAATTAAGAACTATTTCTAGTAAGTGTGTTTAATAAAAATCATAGGTTTAGTAAAAAGAATAACAGTGAGAATGCTTGCTGATTTTAATAGTGGCAATTGAATAATACCACTTGAGAATTGTCAGTGTCGGAAACAAATATATTTTCCTACATAGTGATTTAATCTATTTTTTTTAAATATAGTAACTATTCCTTTTGCTTTGTGTTTGCATATCCATATCTACAGTAATGAATTGCCATAGATAGAAATACAAAGTGTGATCATCCTGCCTGGGTTCTGAGAAATGTACAGTGCTGGTGTTGATGCTCACTGATCACCTAACTGTTATTGTATTTATTACATGGTAGTAATATATGAGACATACGAGAGTTCTGAAGGAGAGACGCCTGTGGAAATTACACTGGAAGGTGTCACAAAGAGGCAACTGAACTGATACCTTCTATAGAGCAGAATTTGTTCTCCCAACATACCTTTAAATTCTCATTTTTAATTTTAATTTAATTTTAATGACTGCTAAACTCCGATACAAATTAGGTTAAGATGAATTGCTAGCCTGCAAAGAATTCATTTGAGGCAAAATTTTGCTGTGCTTTGGAAGGAAATGACAACTGCTATGACGAGGTAAGATGGGACAGAACACTTGGGATGCAATTTCCAAATCCCATTTACAATCATAAAAATACAAAGCCAATCTGAGAGAGTCTGGATTTTGTTACAATACTTTTGGTTGTTAAATAGATATTTTGATAGCCGTACTCCCTTCACAGACAGTCTTTGTACCTCCATTTGCTGGATTATAGATGTCATGAAGGACAAATCTTCTTATAGACTTTAGTCTCATAAATTCCCCTGTAATATCTCTTTAGTAGAATTTATGTGGTTAATCTTGCTCATAATGATGACTATAATTAGTGGGAAAAGAAATTAAACATGACTATTTCTTTTGACAAAAGTTTAAAGAACGGACAATTTCAAGCATAAGAAAACCCATCCTATTTTTGTCTCTGTGTATCTCTCTCTCCACCCCCATACCCCATCCTGGGTCTTTTTCTGCAGTGCTTTTGATACTAAAAGTCTTGAGTTTTTTAAAGAGGGGCTTGGCCTTCCATGAGAGAGGAGAATGATACAGCTACAAATTCTACTTTTTATCTGGGCCAAGAAAGTTTTCTTAATTAGTTCACACCCTTCCCTTCTGAAATATGGAATTGAACTTTTTGACTTCTGGCTCTACATTCAGAAATTGTTAGAGATTATCTGTAGGAATGGCTTTCATAATTTATAAAACTCAAGTCGCTTCAGAATTTCTTTCAGTCTTAGGAAAATAAGTTTATTTCCAGAATTTCTTTAGAACTTGTACTGCTGAAACTAAGCCTTCAGCATTCCTAAATCCCAAAGTGCATTTCTAGTCTCATATTTTTAAGCATAATTACCACATTCAGTAGTTCAGGCAGCTTATTCTTGTCTTTTTCCAAGAAAACCTACTTTGGACTATAGGTGTTTGTAGAACGCCTCAGTATTTCTAAACAGGAAAATAATGCTTAGGTTAGTTGTTCAAAAATACTTTGTAAAAATTAGCTAACCAATACAAGTCTTTACATTTTTGATTACAGTGGAATAAATGGGAGATTCAGCAGTCTGGTGTTTGTTTCAAATCTGGCCAACAAAGCCCATGAGAATCTAATCGGTCCTACATTTATTTTTATTCTACAGGACTCAAGATTTATCTTCATCTCTTTGACTTAAAATTGGCACTCAGGAGATTAGATAAAGAGAAAAAATGTTAGTTTCATGCAATGATGTAATTCCTGTTTTTATAGGTGTGTGTATATATATATATATATACACACACTATTAAGAAAATTTTTAATAACAGCATCCAATTTTTTAAGAAAATATTACATTAAAATTTGTTTCCAACACAAATTGATGACCGTGTATAGCGCTGTCAATCAAGATATTCCAGGTCTGTTGCTCAGATATTCAGTTCTACTTACAGATTTTATACCTGTAGTAAGTTCAGATATTATTCAATATCTTCTATATACCAAACCCAGGTTGGGACTAGTCTCCCCATCATCTCTGCAGAATAATTTGTGGATTCTTTATTTCTAATATTGTTGAGCATATATAAATTATTTATGAAAAACTGTGTCTGACATATTTTTACAGTAGTGTCTGACACTGTAAAATAATTTACAATATGCAACAACATTTCTAATTTCTAGTAATATTTTCATTAATAAAAAACCAAAAAAGATGTCACTCACAGAAAACAACACAAGAATGTTTAAAAACAGGAGAGTAAGTGCTGAACAGATTATAGACAAATTGTGTTAAATCAAAAGTGTGGTACTCGTTGCATTCAAAAATGTAGAAGCTGAAATTAAGACAGGTGTTCTAGTTCTAAGGCTCAGAATTAACCACAGGCCTGATCATATGCTTTATTTTGGTTTTTTACTCACATTTTCTCCTCTGAAAGCCATGGAAAAATTTGTTCGCACTTCAAAAGGAGACAGTGCTGAACTTGTGAATAATAAAAAATATAGCTTTAATAATGAGGAAAATGGAAATACTTTTGAGGAAATGTTTTCTAGTCTGTACATTATTAGAACAGAATGGAGAGAGGAATTGGTCCTTAAATCTCAGGATTCTTAGACACTGTCACCCCAAGACAACTGCTTTTTGTGTACTTGTTTGTCATTAAAAGTTTAGGTATGACACAAACTTCAGGCTGGATTTGTCTTGAAATCTGTTTCACATAATAATCCTAAGGCATACAGGAAAAGTTGATCAAAATATTGTGTGATTCCTCAGTTTTATCAAATGCATATAAGAATGAAATGGTGCATGATTTTCCAGTTTTTCTAAGATTATTTTTCTTTAAGAGTAGTCAACTCCTTAACGTAGCTACTCTTGTAAGGTTTTTTGGGCACTAAATTGACCAGAAATAAGAATCTTCCAGTTTGCAATCCAGTAAGGAACCAAAGCTAGGAATAATTTTTTGTGATCAAGAACAATAAAAAATCCATCCAAAATGGATTTTCTCTGTTCTACAGATGCTTTAAAAATGTCCCAAATAAATTAAAACATCACTCAATGCCAATTTAAAATGGAAACTGTGGAGCTTTTGTATGACTATTTTGATCTCACAGAACTATTCTTTTTCAAAGTGTGAACTATTGGAGCATCCACCTGTGGTTCTTATTTTCCTAGTGGATGAAGTAAAGAGATATGACAGAGACATGGGAACCAATACAGACATTTTTATTTATACCATACAAAGCTATTTTGCTTCCCATTTCATGACAGCTGGATTAAAATTAATAAAGGAGATGGAAATCTTTGCAAAGTCCTAAAAATCATGTCTTTCTTAACTTCACTGTGGCATCTTTAATGCAGGCATTGCAATCTGGGATGTGCATTACCATACACTTAAGTTTTGCAATCTGTTCTCACAAATCAATTTTACACAGCTTGAGAATATAGGCAAGTTTGTATGTGTGCTATAAAGACATTTCAGAGGGGAAAAGAATGAAAACAGTGTTGTAGCTGCAAACAAATCAATCGGACTGTATTAAAAGTAAATTCATGATGTCAAAGATGGATGTAGACACAGAAACAGGGACAGAGATTACCATGGGGTCTAGACACATACAGTGATTAATCATCACACACATCTGGAAAAGAAAAGCACAAGAAGAAAGACTTTTTTTTTCTTTGTCTAGACAGTTTAGAAAGAAAGAAAATTGTACTATATTCTTCATGGATGAAGGAAAAGATGAAATAGATATTAACTGTCCTTCATTTGCACCAAACTGAAAATCTGTCTTTCAGTTATATTTTTTATTATTTGGAAACAATACCATAACTCATTTTTATACTCAGGACATAATTATATCTGCTTCTTTTTCAAAGGTTTATTTCAACTTTAAAAACATATGAAATAATTATATTGAGTTTAATTTAGAAAAAAACGATTTAATTAAATTCAGGGATTTTTTGTATTTTTTCTTTTCAATGGGTTTTTCAATTACAGTCTAAAACTTATTCAGATGTAAGGATCACTGAATGCTATTCTAATTACTGGGAACATGACTCTCTTTGGCTACACAGGATAAGATAAAATGTAAAGTCTATTTAGACATTTTTTTTTCTCACAATCACAGAATACTGAGCCAGCACTATAGTGCTCAGAAACTCGCTGACGAATTTTTCAGCTTTGGAGACAAATTTCACCTTCATATAGAGGCTGATAAAACAAATGCATTTGTAGTGCCATATGATAAATAGAACCTATTAGTATAAAAAAATAATTCTGCAGAAATAGCTGTGAGGATTAGGTCATAGAAGCATCGGCATATCAGCTGGGAACAATACATCAGATTTATTTAGGATTACTTGATAGTTACTAGGTTCATGGAGTGGGGAGAGGAGGAAATATTAAACTAATTTTTTTTCTTTAAGCCTCTGTATAAACTTCCCAAATACTCATTTTACTCTGTTTTTTCCACAACAGGTGGCAACAAGTGCCTTGCTCATTTCTTGTGCTTGTATAATTGAACATTGAGTACTATGTTCAGTATGTGTCAAGAGCGGAAAGATTTTTCAGTCTGTTCCTGCTGCAGATCTATGCAGATCTACTCCTGAAACTGGCTTCTGCCAGTTGGATACTCTCTAGATGGGGCATCACCTTCAGGATTTTCATCTGAGCTGGCTGCTCACAAAAACTGCCTTCCAGCCTGCTTTAGGTTACTCTTTAACCTCAGAAACCTAAAGAAGCAGTCAATGTTTTCCTGTATTTCCTGAGAGTGGTGAGGAAAGAAATATATGCGTGGAAGTTTGTTGGACTTCCTTTCATATTTGTAAGGATCCAGGAGAGAACTTAAGTGTTTTTCTCAGCTGAGTTCAGAACAAGATGTATAGGGACTGGTATAGGGTTGTTGGTCATTCTTTTCTTATGAAAGCATTATAAAATCTTTGTGATTATTTACACTGTTTTTCTCTTTCTCCCACCCTGCTCATGTAGCTTATGTTCTGTTAAAGGAAAACATGATTTAAGACTCATTTTAAAATGTCTCTAGGAATGACATAGTCATTAGAAAAAAGAAAAAGCAGTGCAAGCCAGGTGGAAAAAAATAGGATGGTAGAACGAAATACCTCTGAGGACAGTTTTGTTGTACAACATTTGGCCTTAAATAAATGTATGGGCCTGCTTCTGAAAATATATTACATTTGTCAAAGGAACAGTAATTAAACTGCTCCCTCTAAGCCTTTTTGATAGGCCATTTTCAGAATGAATGGTTGAGGCTGAGAAAGGGCACTTGCCATTTAAGAACTCTACCTTTAGGGTATTATTCTCCTTGCTTTCTCATGCTCACACAATTTGCTTTTTTCCAACCTTCTTAGAACAATGCTAATAATCACTGTTTTTGTTAGGGAAGACCAGTAGAGTATGAAATAATTGTCACGTAACTGTAATTGGCATTGTCATTAAAACAAGAGATCAGTTTGTCACATATTAAACCTGAAGAGAGAAATATAAAGAGTTAATCACGGTGAAAATGGCAAAATTTGCATTTTGTCATTATATAATGGAAACTGATGTAAGACACAGCCATTTATACTAGATCACTCAAAATAATCATTACCTTCTTAAAATGGTGTTATAATGAGTAAGTCATAATAAAAAAAGACACTCTTTGACCAAGACCCAGAATGCATTTCTTCAAATGAGATAAACAATATTGGATGTGATGAAGTGATGCCCCAACTCATTGTTAAGGAAACTGGCAGATTCTAGAAACTTTTTCCAAAAATTGATGTAACATAATTTATGTTTAAAATAATTTTTTGACCAATATTACTGTTTCATATGACCTGTATCTGGGGCCCATATTTCTACATTATAATGATGATCACACTCACAATAACATATCTGTATATAAGAAACAAAGATTAAATAAAGATAAAGAACTGTCCTTCTTTTTTCTTAATGCAGAAATTTCAAGAAAATAAATTGCAACAGTGTGAAATAGATAAAATTCTGTGTTATCTCTCGGAATTATTAATGAATTCACAGTGCCAGGCGACAGAAAAGTCTTTACTTTTTATAATCTGTTGCAGGACATATTTTTCATTAATTCAGACAACCACAACCCTATTGAAACAATTTTACACCTTTATGATATTTCTTTTCTGATTTGTGTACACCACATGGCAGTTCATTTCCATGGAAGGCAAATGTGTATTTCCAGACTGCCTAAAATGGACACTTATGTGTCATATATTTACTGCACTAGCGTATTTTGTTTTGTTTTTCTTAACTTTTTTCCAGTTTTCAGAACCTAACTGTTGGAAGATTGCAGAGATGCAAGAATTTTTCCATCTATGAAGGTAGAAAAAAGTCTGTATCTGTTTATCAGTCTCTGGTTTTTTAATTAAGATTCTCAGGGTAATTGTTTTACTTTGTGCTGTAGCAATAGGTATTACATTTTGTATGTTTAAACTGTGACAATAATAGAATGCCAGCACTCTTGTACAGATTATAGTCTTTGAGGCCATCTTAGAAACTTCTGAGTTCCTTTAGTTTTTCTTTTGCTTTTGGATTATTCTTCTGAAAAAACTCTGTGAAGTTTGGAAACTATAAATACTGTCAATATGCAGTCCTTATGGATACACCATAATAAAAATAAAGCCATCTTTATTTGTCAGTCAAAAACAAAGGATATCTGAAGAAAATATAGAATAGAATGACTTTGCAATTACAGGCCTGACAGAAATAACCAGAATGAAAAGTCTTATAAAAGAGAACATATACTGAAACTCAGAGAAAAACAATGGAATTAGAATACCAGAAATGCTAATAATCCAGGTTTTTTTTTTTTTCCTTTTGTAAGAATATAAATGTTGTTCCAGTTAAAGCAAAACAATACAGACTTTTATTTCTCTTTTGACAAATTGCTTCATTCACCATGTTTTAAGTGTGATAAAAGGAATTTATATAATTTTTCTGTTAATTAGAAGAAAAATGTAATTATAAAGGGGGAAAATATATAAAAATTCCTAAGAAATAGGTTCTTTGGCCATGAAAGGGAATATTTTACATTTTCCCTTAGGATGAGTACAAATTTCTAAAACCTTATATTATATGACTGCCACACACTATGCACCTGCACAGTTGCTTTTATGAAAACTCTCACAAGTTCAGCAATGGTTTTGCAAAGCAGATGCAGTGCCATCTGATCCAGGTAGCTCCTACATTTCCATGAGGGAAGTTAGGAAGAATCTTGTGAAGAAGAAACATATTCTTCCTCCATTTCTCCTTTTCACAATCAGCTGGTACAATAAGACAATTCACACTAATAGTTCTTACAGGTACTCATTTCTGACTAATTTACATGGGAATATTAGGTACATAGAAAGCTTTTTTTAAAATTGTTATTTGTCCCTTCACTCTACATGCACAAATGCACATGTGCATCATGTGTAAAATTAGCTAGTTATTGATGTATATTTTTATCTCTTAGTATGAGTTAATAATTAGGTTTCTTTCACTTTTTACTAAGTATATAAAATATGTAAAGTGTGTACGAATAATTATCAGCTTCTTTTTATAAATAAAAAAAGAAAAATATGCGTTAATCAACTTAAAGACCTCTGTGGTTAAATATCTTTCTCTTATGGTGTTCATTGGCAGCCTAGTTAAATATGTTCGATGTAAGGCAAATGCTTTAATCTATCATTCCATTCAAGTTAAAAGTAACATGCAATTTGATGTCTTAGTGAAATGGTGACAAACATCTTTAATAAGTCTCTGCTGAAAGTCTCCATATTTGTAAGACCAAAAGTAGGTACAACTTTAAATATCACAAGCCAATGTTTAATGCCAAACTTTGGTATAGAGAGAGAGAGAAAAATGAGCCACAATGCAGGCATTTACTGAAATCAAAATATCTTCAATGATATTTGCATATGAGTTGATAGACACCATCATCTGTGAAGCATTGTTAACTACTAAGCTTGTTTTACATTACATTAAGAAAAATTGCCCTGGTTATTAACCATTGTTTTGGAAAAGGACAAGTGGACCTGTGTAGGACCAGGAATTGGACCCAATAATCCTTGTGAGTCCTTTCTAACTCAGGATGTCCACCGATTCTTTGATTCTGTTGTTACAATGCATTTGTTTAACTCCGTAAGATGGAAAGTGGAAAGCTATGAAGTCTAAGGATCAAGATCTAAATTCATTTTGAATGAGCTATTAGGTCATTCTCTGAAAATGTTCTGCGCTCAATTCAAAAAATGAAGAAGAGTAATCTTATGGGAGGGTACAAGGAAATCCTTGGATTTGCTGGCCTCCAAGCACAAAGAATCAGTACAAATGGGAGATTAGTCATGCGCACAAACTATACACAGTGCAAAATAATAAATGATAAACACAACAAACTGAGCTTTGAAAATAACGAAATTCCAAACAAAGGAAATGATGTCAAGAAGAATCAAAGTAGCAGCAAATATTTTTCATGACAAATACTGCATTCTACATTTGCAGTCCATAATTTCTCCACTGAGAAGAGAGTTGCAAAGTGAGAGAAGGCACATATCTCCTATTCTAAATCTACAGCAATGCCTCCCTTGGTCACAACATCCACTTCCTGCTAGTGTGAAAGAGCATTAAATCTTTTTTGTGAACTACAGGAATTCTCACCAAAGGCCTGAGCAAAAGAGTGGATTGATGTCTCTGTAAAATGTTTCTACAACGGTTTTAGTACTTTTGAAATAGATAGTTTATCTCACAACTTCTAAATTTATGAAAATTTAGCTGCAGCAGAAAGTAGGAATTAAATGTCAATAAAATTTATTTACTTATTAGTAGATATTGCTGGTGAATAGAAAATTGCCTAACTGAAAATGATCATCAAGTTCTGAATAATTTTAGTGAAGCCTGAATACTCAGATGCACACTTTTTTTCTTCTAAATGATACTGATGCCAACAGTTATTAAAGGAAAGTCTTCCAGCAGGGAGAGATGGCCCCCTGACCACAGGGATAGTTCATACCATGTGACATCATGATCAGTATACAAAGTGAGCAGAAGAAGAAGGAAGCAGGGGGATGTTAGAAGTTATGGCATTTGTCTTCCGAAGTCACTGTTGACATGTGATGGAACCTGGCTTTCCTGGGGATGGCTGAACACCTGCCTGTAGATGGGAAGTGGTGAATTAGTACCTTGTTTTACTTTGCTTGCATACAGAGTGTTTTACTTTTCTTTCCTTATTAAAATATCTCAACCCACGAGTTTCCTCACTTCTATCATTCCAGCAAGGCTGTTTAGTTGCTCTCTGGGTGTAAATCATAGACCTAGTTATAGCAATCTGACAAATAAATAATAAGAAACTTTGAGAGAAGAAAGAGTTGCAATGAGACACAGCAAAGGAAGTGAGAGATGCCTTCCACCTTCTTAAAAGTTCTTTAGGACCACAAGATGATACAAAATAAAACATAAAAACCCCAACATGCAAAAACTCCAGCACACAAAAAATGTCCTGGATGAAAAAATAGTGTTGCTAATATAGTTGTCTTTTTCACTGTTTTGGCTGATGAATTCTTGGACTGTGTAGACTATGCAGGCATGGACATATACTCAAAAAGAGAAGCAATTACTGTAGAGCAAGACTCTCAAATATCTGTTGCATCTGCAAGGCTTATAAGGAAGTTGTTTTACTGGTCAATATTCAGTGCTCTTTGAGACTACAGCACAAGACTGTGATTTTGGCAATGTTTTCAGTAAACTTCACAACTGAGCAGGAAAATCCAATATGGATGGAAATCTTCTCAAATGTACTTTCTATGTAAATACACTTTCTAACCTGTTTCTCCGCCTCACAGGCTTTATATTGTTGAAGTGTAGTGTCACACATCTTTCCCATAGTCCACCTTCCCATGTGGAACTACTTTTTCTAGAGTCATCCACCACTGACTAAATGACAGAGCATCTAATAAATGAGACAGAACTATTTTTCTCTGGGTAAAGGGGTTGATGAGTACACTGAGCAGAGCTTGCTACCATCATAAGAGATGCATAAAAAAAATGAAACATTTAGGAGATTTACTCTCTTGTGGTTGTGATTAATTCTAATGGCTGTTAAACAAATGCAAGCTAAAATGTCTGCTCTTCGAAGTCTGATTATGTACGCTGTGGGCAAAACTTTCCCCTTTGCTTTGGCGTGCCACACACTGAACCACTGGAAGTGGAACGATGGCTCAAGGGCAGGATTTGGTAGTTGGGATGTAGAGTGGGCAGTCATTTTACTAAATGTGTGTTAGATCCTCAATTTAAAGTGCCAAAGCATATCGCAGGATTAAAGCAATACCATTTCCATCAAAATCAATGGGGATTTCATTAATATACCCTCACACAGTGCTTCAAAAGCCTGCTTTTAGCTTCCCAAAGCAGGAAAGGTTGTGTTTATTCAAATAATGCTAATTTATAGGAAGTTACATTACTAACTTACAATAAAATCAGTGCTAAGTCTTTTGACTTTGAAGATTTAGTGGCAGGTATTTTAGGTCCATAATATTAAAGTCAAAGAGCAGAGTAACTTGATTCAGAAAGAGATGATAGAGGAACAGTAAATATTGAAGGAGAATGTTACTAGATAGAAAATATAAAGAACACTTAAAAGACTAATAAATGACAAAGCCAGTTCAATGCAGATAAATGTAGAACAGTGGTGACTTTGATGAGTCTTTATAACACAACTGTGCATGCATTATAAAATAGGAAGAACAAAAAGTGTTCAAGTCAAAAGAAAACTGTGTGTCATTGATGTAGGAAAAGAAAGCTTGCAGATGTCTTAACACATGGATGAATGATGACTTTGAGAGAGTCTGTATGACAGAAGACTGTTTTTCATAAAGTAGAAGTATGAAAGAACAGGGCCTAAAAAAATAAGAGAGGGGAAAAAAAGATAAATTCTACATGGAGTTTAAACTATAAAGAACCACAGCAATGTTTCTGTAGAGGAAAAAAAAATGATGTAGATGAATTGTTCTCACTATATTTCTAGCACTGATCTGACCATGCCCATTACACAAAAGTAGTATTTACAGGAAGGATTGCCTTCTGTTTGGCCACTGTGCAGTGATTATTTCTCAAGCGTTTCTTTTTCATGAGCAGTAAAATACAGTGACAAGGATAATAACGTTCACACACAAAAGACACAGATGGGGGAGAAAAATAGATATGAACATATAAAAAGGTATGCAGGAAAGGAGAAAAAAGAATCAGAAAGCTAAAAGGATGAAGAGACAAATGGAAGTGAAGTTGAAGCAAGGGAGGGAAAAAAAGTTCTAAAATACATCTTTGTCTCAGGCTTCCATAGCCAGCTTTAAACAAAGTGGCATTTTGGGTCTACTGCAATATGTAGGCTTTCTACAACACATCTGTACAGTGTGGTTGAAATTAAGGACTGCTCATTTCAGTGTCTCCTGACTGACCATTGGGACCAGCCACTATTCCTTGCTGTACTGTGGTGCCTTGTCCTCTCACCCTTCTAGGCTGTTTCTCCTTCTCTTAGGGATATTTAGCACAATAATGAGCAAGAGCAGCCAAAGTGTGTATCTAACCCACAAGATTCCTGAAACACTTTCCCTCTCACCTGGTGAATCTCTGGCTTTTTGAAGCACTATACAAAAACTTCAGTCAGGAATTATCCTTTCACTCAAGCACTTCTTCTCAGTGCGGAGGTAAAGTATACGACTGAATACCTGAAGACCATGAAGATCATTCAACCTAAGTGCAAGCATTTTTTTTAGTGGTTAAGTTAATGCATAAGCTGACACTCTGTGGAATTTTGATGTCAGACTCGTGTTAGACCAGACAGATAACTCAAAAATATAACTGCCAGATTAACACCTTCAGACCTTTCAGGTACAGCAATTCCATTTTGTTTCTAGCAGAGTGAGAAACTGCTTGACCTTAAATAAAATGATGCACGCATGTTTAGGATTAGACATTAAGAAGATTGAAAATTAAACATAAGATGCTAATGGTTCTAGAAGCACAATTTTTTGAGGGATCTAAATAGACGTATCGATAAGTGTAATTTTGGTTGCAGGCATCTCAGTTCTAAGAGCATCCCAGGCTAGGCTCTTGAGTCATTCTAAGAAAGTCACAACGAAAGGGGATATGTCTTATCTGAGAAAGCTGCTGTATTAGGTTCCCTACAGAGTCACACAGCTATTACAAATTAGTTTGCATTCCAGTTCATAATTTCAAAGACTTTTCTCATAGAGAAGAAAATAGCTGAAATAAAAATTGGAATTCTAATATCATTGCATGACTCTGGGGCAAACTTGCTTTTTTTCTACTGCAGTCTAATTCTATGTAAGAGTCAAAGAAAATCGCCTTACTAAACTTATGTAAACCAGAATGCACTATAGTTCCATTTTGGCAGAAATGACTTTCTGTTGAGTGTGGATCAGTGGTGTTAAATAAAATTGGGTGCCCTGAGTGTGTACTACCCTGAATGCTAAAATATTTACTAGAGTTTCTGTGTGTTTAACTTGCCCTGGAGTATAGTTGGTGTGCTTTAGTTCCAATTTTTTAATGATACTACTACTCCTGCCAGTAATTTTTATACCAGCTGCACTGGACTAATTATGTGCTTTTCTCAAAAGTCTATTTTTGAAATAATTATGGCCTTTGAGCATGTAATAGACAGCAAGATTCGGGTAGAGAGAAGTAAGAAACTTTCCATTTGAGCAGAAAGGATAAAAAAGGTGGCATATCATTGTTATGTTCTCATTTTGAATGCATAAACCTGTACACCATGTCAAGGTGCCTGTCTAATAAAGATTTGTTCCCTTATGTCCATGTTGCTTCAGTTAGATTTCTAGATTTTTTTTTCTTTAAATTATTTCTCATTAACTGCATTTTACAAGCTTCTTTAAGTCAAAGGAAATAAATACTAGCATGGCTAACTGTAGTGTAGGATCATTAATGGCGCCTTATGGCCAGAAGTTTCTTTTCTTTTATCTCCCTTCCTAACTTGAAATTGCTGAAGAGCTGAGGCTTGTCCCCATGCATACTACAAGGTCACCTCAAACACAATGCAAGGCTGTCTGCAGTTTGTGAACAGTCTACTTAGTTGCTGACTTCTGTTATTTTATAGAAATTAAGTCAAATATGGAAAACTGTTGTGTTTGTGAAGGTTTTTTCTGGGGCATGTGTAGGGGTGTATTTCAGAGCTTTGAGCTGGTCTAAGCCACACAATTCTTTTAAAGTTAATGAGAAAGTCACAGCTAGAATGGCATGTGATAATCTGAAAATTTGCCCCTTACTGCCTCTTAAGATTTTCTGTGTCATATGTTATGGTAATAAATGGTTCTCAGCATGAGGTTGATTGAAAGGGGTATAGCTGCATGAAGCAAAGAACTTGTCTTTTCTTCATGATCTCTGGATAATGTTATTAGCATATGCAGGATCAGCTCTGAGAATAAGCAGCCTTTGTGACCAGGGAGCCTGGAATTACATCAATTTGAGTGAATTTAAATGTACTTTCATAATTTTTCATTTGAAGTTATGTCCCTTAAAAGGAACTGAACAAATATATGGTCTTTTTTTTTTTTCTGCATTATTGCTGACTACCCTTAATGTGGCTCTGCCATAGTAAGTTTCAGGGCCTGTGCTTTTCAGATTATTATAAAAAGTCCTTGGCCTTGAAAAAGTCTAAAGAATATGTCAAATTGAATGGAAAAGCTGCTAGGAGACTCTAGTCAGAAAACTTTGTTGTACATGACTGTATATGATGCATATTCTTAGTTTTGAAAAGTTATTTTCAATTGTAACATTCATTGCCAAGGTAGGGAGGAACCAGGATTCATTCACATGTGTAGGAAAAAAAGGTACAGTTGGGGAGGTTCTTGGTTTTTCTTCCTTTTTAAAATGTTTAAGAAAACCCAACATGAGTAAAATAACCATTCTCCAAACAAAAAAAAATAACATTCTCCAAACCAATGTTGCTTTTCATGGGTTCCATTTATTGTTCTAACAAACTAATTTTAAATAGATAAGAGCACAGGTAAATTAATGAAGAAATCACTTGATCAATACTTTCTTGTACAACTTAGGAAGTATCTAACAACTTAACATTCATGTAGAGAGGGTAGTTGCTGGAGAGCAAGTCTAGGTTTGAAATTAAATACACCTATTTAAAAGTTTCTAAATTTAGCTGCAGAGATTTTCAAGGCATTATTCTAGAAAATCTGATTACAGACATATTACAGATAAGAAGCAATATCTACCACTCTAGTTCTCTGAGGCCTTTTAACCTACTATAGTGGTGTTATTAAAATCAAAATATGAAAATAGTACAAGACTTGACTGTGGGGAGTGTTCTCAGAAACCTATTTAACCCCCTATTAGTGGGGGTTTGCTTTCCCGAAATCTACAGCTTCCTAAACCTGCAGCTGGCCTGGAATGCCGCAGCGGGGTGATGTGGTTTAGTAGATTAGGGCTGATAGGGCTGTGATACGGTTGGGTTGACAGCTGGACTTGATAATTTAAAGGTCTCTTCCAGCCTTGAAGATTGTATGATTTTACAATTCTATACTTAATTTGTGTTTCTATACAGCTTTTAATTCAAAACTTTGAAATATTCCTTTAAAAAGATCATTATGGGGAATGAAGAAGCAGGTAAATGAGTTTTTAACATCAGTGTATGAATTGACTGCTGCAATAAAAGCCACTCAGAAATCATATTCAGTTATGTATTATCTAATTATATGAACCAGAAATTTGCTATGAACAGCTATGATTAATAATATTTGCTTTTAAGAAAAGTGCTACACCTAAAATGCTAAAACATGAGGGAGTTATCTGTTGCAGTGGGGATACTGCACCATGCATATATCAAACCAGGAGTCCCGTGGAAAGGAAATATATATGGACAGACAGATTCTTGCTAGCTGTTTCAGAGGTGTTTATTTCTCCAGCCGCATGGCCGGGGCTCGCCCAGGAACTGTTCCAGTCACGGGACCAAGGGTCCTTCTGCCCGCGCAGGGAACACAAACCAACCAATGGGAACGAGGCTGAGCAGGGGCAGGGAAACCCCGTGTCTGTGCCCTCAGGGCCCCTCTCCCAGGGCTCCATGGCAGGGGAGGGACCCCAACAGCTATCTTATTCATAGAATTTTCATTTTTCTATCTAATACAGTCTTGACCACCATGAAGAGAAAAAGAAATAAAAATCAATAAAAATTAATAACATTTGAGGACCTTTCATTAACAAGTTAACGGTGTCATATCTGTGACTTGATCGCCCGAGCTCTAACAGTCCTAACTGTTTGTTAGGTGAGACCATATTACTCACAGCACTCTCACAGTAGTAAGTCAGGCATGAGTTCCTGTCTCTGCAGGTAACTTGTAGTGCACCACACACCAGGCCACAGGTTATGAAGACACTGGTTTTTCCCATGCCATGAATAGTTTGGACTTTACCTTGGGTTTCCTTTCCCTTTGCAACTCACCTAAAGTAAAGAGAGAAACATTTTTATGATCTTTGTATGATTTCAGCAGCTGCACAAGGCATTGTTTTGTTATTTAAGAAGAAAAAGAATTTGTTTTTATTTAGAAAATGTTAAAATTCTAAAGTAGGATATAGTTACAAATCCAGACAGGCAGTTACAAATGCACACACCAGCTTTGGTATGAAAGCCATCTTGCCAAGTTAGGCCAGGTCCATTCTTGGATTAATAAGTGCACTCAAGGGAATACATAAATTATGTTGAGGAGGATCTGCCCACACTTTTATCTACAATTTTAGTCATCTGAAAACACCTTTGTGCTGAAGATTAACCATAAGGCTGGGGATGTGTTTCTTAACTCTTCACTAGTTCTAGCCTAGAATTACTTGTTGCTGTTGCTTCCAGTTTGCATGGAAAGGAGATAAACTCAGCTTTCTACTCCTTAGGACAAAGATGAAGTCAAGACCTTTCTAAACAAACAAATTCATTGTTTTAAAACCTACTTATCTGCAGAAACGCCTTTTAGTAAATTAGTTATTTTGTCTGAAATCATCTGAGAATTGGCTATTGTCAAGTGCTGCATGGATTCCAAAGAAAATTGAAAAAGTTGGTTTCCAAAGTCTTACTAGACCATATTAAATTTGTTACAACACACATTCAGTTTTGATGAAATATCCCAGCTCAGTAGCTACATATGACGGCAATTTGGTAGGGTCCCACTTACCCTTCTCCTAAAGTTTATCATGCTAGGGAAAACCTTTAAGAAGTTGCAAGCCTGACAATATACTTTATAAATCACTATTATTGACTTCAGACCAACACTAATTTAGTTTGGTTTTATTTTAATAACTATGCATTACCAAATGTTTTTTAGAAAATTAACATTTCGTAAGGTTTTTTAGCTAATAGAATTTAGTGAACTTGAATATTAAATTAGGATGTCAAATTGCTAGAGATTAGAAGATCTGTACAATTTAGAAATTTGAACTTTAAATCTAGTTTCAAAAAAATGGTGCTTACCTAATAAGTTCAGTCTTGTTAATACTGAAGGTACTAATCAAAAGTGCCTTATTAAAATCCATTTATGTACAGAAAAGCTGTCGTAGCTGCAGTATTGTTGTCTATCAAATTTTCTACCCCACTTCAAAAGTACTGTCCTCCTGTGTATCTCACAAGCTTATGGAAACATAATTGTCTCCCTGGAAAATGGTGTATTTTTCTCTCATTCTCATTCTCTCTTTTCAACTAGAGTTATATTCTAAAAAGTGATGCTTAAGTACATTCATTTAGGAATACAAATTCATGGTTATTTGCATGCTGACTCTTGAATTTGTACTACTAATACACTAACCCTCAAACTTCAAGTTTTCGTTCTTCCAATTGTCAAGATTTTTTTGTTTACAATGGTTTGATCTTGGTTGTGTTATTGTATTTAGTAGTTTGTTATATACAGTAGCATATAGTAATCCATGCAATAAGTCATGAAGGACAAGAAGGTGAACATTTGGACAAGAAGGTCCAAATCCCTTTCTTTCTTTATTTATTTATACCATCTACTTGTTTGAATTGAGATGAGCAGATTGAATTTTACTTTAAAATATCGACTTATTTCAGGATAGAAATCAAATTGTGTTTACTCTTCCCATCTTCATATTGACTTCAATTTAATGTAAATATGTTAAAAGACACAGTCTGGTTCCCTCCAAAGAGATTTAATAAATCCGTTGCCAAATCTTTCTTCTATGTTGGCTTCCTTTGTGTTCTTTATTTAACATGATAACCTGAAGAAAACCTGAATGAGGTGAGAGAATATTTTCTTTCTACCTGTGTTAGTTTTCACATCTCCTGTCTCTCTTCTAATCTGTGAAAGCATCAGAAAACCGATATTTTAAGCCAATTATGTTTAATATATTGAACAGCTGCTCTTACTGTGCAAAGTCCATGAAACTCACTTTCTTCAGTTTTAAAGTCCCATGACCTCTTGCATTTTCCGCTACTCTTTGTTTTATTCGATTGAGAAAAGACTTATGCCAAACTACTTGGTGGTGAAATGTGATTTTCACAAGAATATTCCCTTTGGTCTTCAGGGCTTTTGTGGACACAGAAGAACTACTACCACAACTTTAATAAACTTGTCTTTGAAACTATTGAGTTATGTCGTGAATTTTCCCTTGGGTCTTCAGAGTTTTAGTAGAAATAGAAGAGATACTATCACATCTTTAATAAACCTGCTTTTGAAACTACTGAATTATCTCCTTTACCAGAGTGTAATGGTGCTGATACGTGGAAATAAATGCCCAGGTTGATGGGTTATCCTGGAGAATGGATTTCATGCATAATCTAGTCAGCATTTACTCCCTTGGGTTTAGTACGTGACAGTTTTTCTGGCTCTGTGTTTGCTAGACCAATTTGTGTTCACTTGCTTTGCTTGAAGAACTGGTACTCCACAAAGACCAGACAATCTTTAATTTTCACATTTTACTGGATCTGATTTAGATTTGCTATATGCTCAATAAAACTTATCGAGGCAGAGAATTTCTTATTTGTCTTTATATTTTAGTAATTCCACAGTTTCTTGCATACAGAGTAATTCCTAATACTTTTTACAATTCAGTAAAAATCTCTCTGATATCCACACATCACTGTCATCTTATTTTTCAAACATTTGTCTTTGCTCATCAGATTTCTGTTCTAAGGTTACATGAATTGAGAAGGAGTAGGTATGGTTATTCTTTTTCTAAGCTCTTGAATTCTTTTTATTTGATATGATGAACCTATCCAGCTACTGCTTCATTACTGGGATCCATATTCCCAACACTTTAATGTTTAATGTTTAATGCAAGTTCATTTAATTTTCTTTTTTTTTTTTATGCTCAGCACTGTATTTTATTATATCATGATACACTAATTCTTTACTTATATACATCATTTTAAATCAAGTGGTTTTTATACTTTACTTTTTCCTTGCATTACCAGAGTTTCTGGGAAGATTGTTGTTTAGAAAAAAGTATAAGGGTTTTGTGTATTCAGAATTACTACGTCAACCATATATTTGATCAAAATAAGTTTAGCTACTCATCAACCATTTTATTCTGCTCTCAGATTGTTTACTACAATGAAATTATTTGATTTTAATATCACTTGTGTCTGTTTATCATTTCCATGAACCAATCCTTCTTGACTCTCCTTCTTGCTGCATAGCTTTCCAGACTACGCCCTTGTATTGTGTAAGTACTGACATAATCACCACACTGACAATGATTGGCAAGCATTACTATATTTTTGAAAATGAAAATTATTCAAGTTGGTATGCTTTTTTTTTCCCAAGGTGAAAACTGCATTCATGGCTAACAGATTTTAAAATAGCATTTGAAAGAGCAAATGGATAAGGTGGGAATGCACACATAACATGCCCTTGTGATTACTAAAATATAAGAAAAAAATTGTTGTGTGTTCCTAGATCATATAAGTCTTACACAAAATGCTATTAATGACTGGAAACCATTATTTTCAGACCAGTACCTAGTTCTGTAGAGATGGAATTTTAACTGTGCAGTTAATCCTGTGCACTACTGTGCAGATTCACTGTTGAACTGTGAAATTATATGGACAGTAAAAGTACCAGAGGAATTTTGGTCTCCCTCAAGGGTGAGTATACAAAGCCTCTTGATCTAGACATTCAAACAAAGAAATGTGAATTTTACAAGAATCTTAGTCCTATGGTTTTCACATCTCTCTTTTCTTCAAGGCAAATATTAATGCAATTCTAAAGACCTGAAAAATAAAAAATAATAGGAAAAAACATAGTATTCCATGCTCCAAGAAATACGGAAATACTGTCAATACAGTCACATATAAACACTTTCTACACATTTGATGGTACATACTTTATCACTAATACGAGAAAATTTTATATGCAGCTGATGCAATTTCAACTATCGATGAAGTTCCCAAGTTAAAGTTCCAATAACAACAAAATTCAAAAGACATGCCCTAGTCATATTGTTAGGGGTCAATTTATACCATAGTCCAAGGTTCAAGTGCAAGTTATAACAGTGCTTCAACTGAAATTGCTAGCTACCCTTTTCATAGGAGTAGGACCAGCTAGCAGCACATGCAGCAGTATCAGTGTGGCAGCTCAGGCTTCAGTGAAAAGAAATATTTCCATAATTTCACAGGTGACTTTGGAAGTCTGGTGAAGGCACAGTTTTCAAACTAGCTTGTTTATTGCCAGTTCAGCTATTTATAAATTAATTACAATCAGACATGGAGTAAATGAATATGAATCAGTATTACACAGTCGGCAAGAGAAGTGTCCTGTGTGTTATTTCGAAAGTATGATTAGCAGATGTATATAGTTAGAGAGAATTATAAAACTTTTTCTGCAGTCTTTGAAATGATTGATAGTCCTAGAGAAAAGTGAATACGAGAAAATCTAGAAAAAAGTGTGTAGGAGAAAAGACTTTGATTCTATACTCCAGAGCAGATGGATGGAAAAGATAACAAGACAATGAATACGAAAGGAAGGACAAAAAAATGTAAAACAAAAATGAGCAAAGCTGATCAAAGGTGATGAAGACAGAACAAATAGAATTTTAAGAAATCTACAGCACCCTGGAAAATGAAAAAGCCCCAGTCAGCACAGTTGTCATATTTACTTTGTTGAAGAAACATTCACAAAACCGGGTCAGAGAAGGTTGCAGGCTGCTTCAGAAGCCTGTGGAGTTCAAACAGGCTTTTCCTTTGTTTTACATTTTGGACCTGGATCTAACACACACGTTTAAGAATCCATTTCATCTAATTAAAATTAACCGACATAAATTGAAGACAGAAGAGTGTCTATCCTCCCTTCCTATTGACGTCCAATTGCTTCTGACCCTCCCCAAGCCTCTTCAATGTCTTTTATGAATTTTCTATTGGAGTGCTGATGGAATAGTTTTAAGCTTGTTCTACATGCCCTTTGCTTTGAGATCTACAGACAGAAGTAGGAAGGAAGTAAGACCACTCACTGGTTTGGAAGTCAATGCTTATTTATACTGTCCTAAACCAACTGTCGAACTATAGGGACTGCTCATATTGAATAAGGAAGTTGAATTTACTATAAAAGTATAATTTTTAATATTGTAATCAAATAAATTAAAAGGTCTAGTATGCATACATAGCAGTCGTTAGAAAAATATAATTGTATAGAAAAATTAATGTATCTGTACCAGCAACAAAAAGGGACATTTCTATTTCCAGCACCTCCTTCAGCTGAAGTGCATCCACAGAGAAAAAATAGAGAGAGTGTCCAGTTAACTTTCAAACATGTAGTCCTAGATAAAATCCATCTCATTAATTCAATCCAAATGCCAATAGGAGTACAGATTTTGTACTGAATCCTGTATATATTAGAACAAAACAAAAAATGTTGTACTTAAAAGAAGGGCTGTTCTTAGAGTCTAACAATGACAGAGAGAAAATGCAACTTCTATGAGGAAAGAAGATGACATGCAGATGTACAATTTTCTCAGCTACATCCCTGCCCATGCAAGGACTTCCTAGCAGGCTACTTGCTCCTTGATACATCCAGTGTCCATCTCTTTTCCTGGCAGTGGCCACACTGTCATCTTTTTCTCCCACCCTTCTATGTCCTTGCCTGGATTCCCTGCTGTGCTCTCTGCACCTCCCCCTGTTCACATCCCATCCCTCCCAACACACATCTTGCCCCAGGAGCAAGGAAGGCTCTGTCTGCCTAATTGCTCCTGGGGCCTAAAGAAAAGAAGAAAGAAAATTTTCAGACAGGATAAGTAGTTAGGGTAAGGTTGCTCTGATTTACCGGATAGCTGATCCCCTGCCGGGCACTTGAATTCCTGGAGTCTTGTGGCCAGGGTAAAGGCAGTAGAGAAAATGACTGACAGTGTCACAATACCTTCTTAGGGCTCTGACTGCATGAAAAAAACCCCCAAATTATCAGTGATACCAATCCTTAAAAGCAATCCATATGCCATGCATCTAGAAGACAAAACAGAAAAACTGTATTTTCCAAGGCAGTTATCATTTTGTCAGACTTTTGAAACAATTAATGAGGAAAGACACAAACAGCATAGCTAAATGTTACTCCAGCATAACCAGAAACAAACAAAATTCTGCCTTAGCATACATGCTTCAGGTGAAATGATAAATAAGAGAGAAAATTGCTAGGGAGTTTTCTGTTCTGTTATTAAACTAGTACTTTTAATTGCAATTCTGTAGCACTTGTTTCTTTTCTGTTTTATTAATTGTCTGACAAAGGAAACTTTCTACCACAAAACACACAAATCTACATTATTAGAGACTTTTTAAAGTAGTGCTGGGAATACATCTGTGGCTTCATACAAAAAATAATTGATATAGAAAGACCTTTTCCTGTGTTTTCCTTAAAGTTTTAGACTCTCTCTTAAATGTATTTTTTACTTAATGATTGGCATAAAGGCACTTATTTGCACAGCTGGGATAATGCCTGTTCATAGGGAACCAGAGTGATATATTCTGCAATTGCAACTAATCTATTTTGTCTAAGTGTTTGTTCTCAGAGGCCAATGTCTGTCTGGAAAGTTCTTGTGTGTTAGAATGAACGTTATTTCTTTCAGTGGTTTCTATTTATCACTGTGCTGTGAGACACTACTGGCAATTTAGAAAAGAATAATGCCCTCCAGGTTAGAGACCAACAGCAGGAGCTGCTCCCATAAAGACAAATGTACTAAAGATTTATCTGTTTACCTATGTAATTTTTCCCTCTTTAAGATACCAAGGGATTTTTGTGCATCATTTAGTACTGATTTGTAAGAGGTTGTTGTCTAAAGCAAAGAAACATAGCACCTTAGCCTTTTTTCACTAAAAATTCCTCATGTTTTAGACAATTTGAAGAGAACAGAAATTATTTTATAGTGAAATATATTTTCAGAGCTCTTAATGAACCTACTAAAACATATAATTACCTTACTGCTCCTGAGTATATTAATAGTTTGATTCTCAGTAGAATTGGGGAGGCAGGGAGGGGGAAGCAGCTGTCATGTTTCCAGGGGCTATCCCCAAGTACTAAAGATAGGCTGTGAATTTAAAACTTCCATTTACAGAAAGCAATGATAAAATTCTAAGAATTAGTGCTGTGTTGAATTAATAAGTTAATTATAGACTTAATTTGTTTTTGTATACTGAGCTGGCATATGGAATCCTCATTAAATCTAATGACAGGTTGTTTTCAGCATACTTGCTAATAAAAGCCACAATAATGAATGATTTGAAGAAACATTGAAATAAATTTTAAAATTTAAAAACATCAGCAATTATAGAGTTTAATTTGTGGGCACTGGTAGAAAGTTTGAATGCAAAAAAACTGTTAAAAATTGACCTTAGGTATAATATTTTATATAGGTAATTTTATAGAGAGAGACTTGTATGTGTGTGGGGAGCATATATACATTTATAAGCAAAATGCAAATAGCTGTTACAAGAATAATAAAGGTATCATAGATATCTGCTTTAACTGGTGGCTTGAATATATTTATGGGAGACATATTTCTGGGTGTTGATTATGGTATATGACAAAATCACCTGGTCAGTGCCAACTGAGATGCTTCTGGAAAGTGAAATGAAGAACTTATGAAATAAACCTGAACATTTGGCTTCTAGATCAGTCCTGAAGCAGCATGATAAGGTCTTCCTGGAAGAGATCTGTGTTATTTAGAAGTTGCTGCTCATCAGTGTTTTTCTAGTGATTGAGTACAGGATATGGGTTTGTCCCTCTTTCTGAAAGTCTGCTTCCAGAAGAAGGTTCACCTAGTTTCTCATATCCAAAATCTTGCTAAAACAAAAAGGAAAAAACTATCTAAAGTAGTGTTTTGTTAGGAAGGGTGAGTGAAAATGAATAAGCTAGCTAACTAGAGATGGAAGAAATGGGGAACTTTGTCAAGACCCCACTGTCATTCAGAGTGAGTGTGAAACAGCCAACTTACAGCAATTACAGAAAACTCACTTCTTTTTGAGGCCTTGCACAACCACCAAATTTAGGCTTCTTCTAGCATGAGTCTGGAAATTAAACTTCATAGATTGTCTCACTGAAGATAAGTAAGGGAAAAATTAGAGTTTATGTCTTCAAAAGCCAGGTTTTAATTTTTCTTGCACATTTTGCATGGGTGCAATCTGATGAAAATTATCATGGTTAGATATCTGTTAATTATTTCTGAATTTGGTCCTTAACTCATATAACTACAATGGTCAGTGGTTGCTTGGTTATTTGCTCCTACTAGCTTATATGAGAAGGGTTTTTCCTGATTCAAAATCAAAGACCTTAAGCCAATTCAAATCTTCTAAAATGTGTGTGAATAACTGTATCAAGCATCAAACAAAAGTTTTGCTAAAATTGATGTTCTTTTTCATAATGTTCCCTAATGTAGAGCACTTAATATTTTTTCCAGAGCAATGACTTAATTGATTTTATATCACTGTATTCTGCTGAATGATTTATGTGTAATTTCGTGCTGTCCAATTAACAGTATAATAGATTGTGGTTCATCAGGGATACTACATCCTAAGCAGTGTTATCTCTTCTGAAGGTGAAAGTCAGTCTTCATCAAGCCATCACTTTAAACTGATTCAATCCTCAACATTTGACATCCCAGTTGTAAATCTTCGAATTCTCTTTACAATTTTTTATTTTACTCCAAGTGGTACAAATAGTCTATTAATCTTTATTTTGATTATAGGATGCAAGAATGCAAAAACCAGCAGATGGCAGATGTAGGCACATCTATTGATGAAATTTAAAACTATATAAAATCAATATTAGTATGGTTTTGGAAAGTAAAGTGAGGAAAGCATAATGTGATACAAAGAGGTCACCAAATTATATGACTTCCTCCCAAAGAAATGTGTGGGATGATAATGGACCAGGAGGCTAAACTGGTACTGCAGAGGCTTAAGAGATCTTTAGGAGCTATAAGAGAAGAAATCATATTTTGTTTTAAATTAAAAGAATTTCACATGATTTGGTAAGATAAGATTCTAGATATTGTCTTTAGAATTCCATTGGTCTTCATACTGAAATTACTCTCAAACTTGAATATTTGTGAGAAAGAAGAGAAGGATATTCAAGCTACCTTCCAGGGAAGTGATTTGAAACTGCAATTAAGGGAAAAATCTGGAAAATAAGAATATTTCAGAAAAGAGAGAGAAAATAAATGAAGATTTATAGGAAGACAATTGAGAGGTCTTGAGAACTTTTTTTTTGTGGCAGTGTAATGCAACAATCATTTGCTTTAAGTAATAAATAGTTCCACAAACACTGGAACTAACAGAGCTGTGTTTTCAAATGATTTGTATTTCATCAAATGGCTTTTTAAATGAAGTAAACTAAGCCTGCAGCATGTTTCCTGTCCTTATTAAACACTAGAGAACTCATATATGGAGGGAAAGAGAGAATGAAAATGAAAGCTGGATAGTGTCTAATAAAGTTCAAACTTTGACTGAAGCTTTTCCAAGAATTAAAACATTTATAACCTCTCCCTTCTGTCTACACTCTTCAACACAAGAAATGTGCGTATTCAGTAATAGTGCAGTTCATACTCGGGTCTTTCCCTCAGTGTGGGTATCATTGTAGCCTTTTTCTTGCCCCTGGCTAACAATTTTCACAGAACTTGTAAGAGTGTAACATCTGAAAACTCTATCTCTCTGTCAGATTTGATAGAAATGGGCTAGCCAGTTCAAAAGTGCTAGAGTAGCAGGGACAGTCATGCTCTCACAACAGCAATGACTCATGAACAACCTGACTAGCATGAACTTTTTATTCAGGAAAGAAAGGGAGAAAAAAATAAAGAAAACAGAAATCTCCCTTTGGGAAAGTTTCACCAGTTGGTGCATTATTTTTCTTTGATTTTTATTATGAAGACCAAAAGAAAAGTCTTAGTTTTGTGTTGCTTAGTCTTGATTTATAATGCTTCCTTCTGGTGCACTGGGCACAGAGATTTCATTTTGAATCTGTTTAGCAAAGTATTAAGTTGCATCCCTGGCCAGCCAGTTGTCTGGTTCATACTGCACTTCCATTCTTTCCTGCTGTGTTGCTTTGCTACGAGTGAAAACAATTCTCTCTACTGAACACATCATGTATCTAGACATTATTTCTGACAAAAATATCTGCACATCTTGGTAGTCAGAATTTTTGGAATGCACCTTGGAAGTAGTATGCTGTCTAGAAAGCCTGCTCCTTGGGGAGAAAAGGGAGCTTCCCATGTTGAAGAACTAGCTCTCATCACCTAACGTACCCCAAGAAGTAAATCAAGTTTACCGTTAAGATCAGTTACATTTATTAAAAAGGTAGCAGATACAGGTGTCCTTGCCAATGGAAAGAGTCTTCCTTGTAAGTATTATGCACATCCAGGCAGTGAACAAAGGTAGATGTAAGCCCTCAGCTGGAGTGGGTGCAGAAGGACAGGGCACCACGGCGGCGTTCTGCCAGCCAGATGATGACTATGGAAGTGACCCCAGCAAATCTGCCCACCCACAAAGGGAATGTCTGTGCACAAGGTCTCTTAGGGCATTTCAGTCATCATGGACATAGATGCATTTCTGCCTGACCTTGATACTTAGCTTTGTTCTCTTTCCATTTACAAACTCCTACCCTCTTGCCTTCCTTCTGAAACCATTTTCTTTTCTGCCCTCCTACTCCCTCTCTTTCCTCTTTCATAGGAGTTTCTCCCTCTGTTGCCATAACAACAGACAGCAACCTGGCCCTGGCTGGGCACTCCTGCCCTTTTCCTTAAAAATTCAACCTCATGTAAAAGCATTTGTATTTCATTCTTTCTCTCTGAGGAATCCTTTTCCCTCTGGCTTTAATAGGAGAAAGACTGCTCTGCGTGTGGCCACTGTCCTGTCTTATACCGTCTCAAACCACTGTTTTCACACCTCAAAGAAACACAGATTCGATGTTTAATTATCCCCTACTGAGCTTCCTATATAATGTACTCAGAAGGGCATGCCACTTTGCAAGCTTCCCTGTGCAAGTGCGTTTATCTTTGCCATCCTGGTGCTCTTCTGTGCAATCACTGCTCTGCAGCTGCACCACCTGGACCAGATGCAGATTGATAGAGAAGAACAGCTCTGCCCAGACAAAAAGATAAGGAAATGTGGAGAGCTGTGCCACAAAGTTATCATATCAGACAGTAGCAACAAAAGCGTCCTCTCCCCTCAGCTAACCTATAAGACTAAAAGAGAGCAGTTTGATAATGTTTTTCTGGCCATTGAGAGTGAACAAATCATATAATTCTTCAAAACTTCTGTACAGTCTCATTTTGAATCTTGCTTTAAGGGGAATAAATTTCTCGCCTGAAAACCCAGATAGACACAAGTCTATACACCTATATAAGAGTACTTACTTTCAGTTTATTTTAATCTTGTAGCCTAATGTAAATGTAACTCTGGCACAAATGATTTAGATGTTAATAGGACTTTTAGCTCAATTCCTGTTTTTGAAACCAAATCATGTGAAAATGAAGATGGGAAAGTTATCTTTGAGTTCACCCATTCTGTCCTCTTACAGTGTACCTGGCATTGAGCAGAGAGGATAATTTTCTGGAAGTCCTCAGAATTTTAGAAGCCTTCAAGGCTTGGAGCACTTATCAGAGCATAGTGAGTACGAGCTGGCTGGAACAGCAGGCAGATAATGTCAGCAGCACAGAACCTGCTTTTCTTCACAATTTTTAGAAGCTCTCTAATGTTTCAGCGCTCAGATGTTACCAGCATGGAGTTCAGTTCTTTACAGCATCTACCTGCTGTCCCAACTATAACATCTCTAGACCACAGAGAGGTGTGGATAGAGAAGGAGCAGTGGAAACATTATTTCCTTTGGCTGGAAATTTATGCCAATTTTATATTGACACTGCGACCTCCATGACTCTTTGGGGAAGATTTTCACCTAACTCAGCATATTCTGCTAAACCTACATCTTGCAGAAAATGGCCTCTGTAGGTAAATTTCATCTGATGAGTAGCTGCACGTATGCCAGTCCTGCTACAGCTCTCCATTGTGAGACCGTGCTCCAAAAGGGGTAAGAGATGTGTTCTATGCTCTCTACATAAATCCATTATGATTGAATATCACAGAAGCACATCTCATCAGAACTGTTTTTCTAGCAGAAGGTTAAGCTTCAGGTAGGCTCCACCTCCCTGCTATACTTTTCAGATGAAGAAGACCACATGCATAATGATTGTTACTGAATGATGTGAGCTGACACAGAGGAATACTGTAAAAAATAGAAATTCACCCCGCTACAATGCCATATTAATCATTAATCCCAACTAATATTGAAGAACCAGTAACCGTAGGAGGCTTTAAAAGTTCTGGTGCAAGTAGAGAAGAAAGGGATGTTGCTCACAATCTGGGAACTTTTAGGAACAATTTAGGAACTGAGAAACGGCAGTGTGACTTTCCTGTTACCCTAAATTGAAATAAGGGTTCATTCCCAAGGCAGACCTTCAGTCATCTATTAAAGCAGAAATCGTATGAGGGAAGGAAACATGCGTGAAAGATATAAATATCTAGCTCGCATAAAAATTATGCAGACTGTTATAATCCCACATTGTCCTGGCAGGATACCCAGTTTGTTTTCAGGAGTTGTAGGGGCTTAGAAGAAAGAAGGAAATAGTTGTGGAATCTTTTATGCAACTAAACAGAGACAACTTCTTTTATTTATGCCCATCCTTTCTGCTGAGCATTTCACATTCATAGCCCTCCTACGCATCTAGTTAGCTACAGTTTTTGTAACATTAGAAACATTAATTTGTAAAACTCTGGCATTGAATTGGTGGACTAGCATCAGACAATGACAGAATAAAGTTAAATTTCAGTGGTTTGGTAGACTAATAGATGGCATGCTATGGGATCTTTAGAGCATTAGTTTGGAAACCTCAAAGTGACTTCTGTGCCACTCAGGTTGTACAAAAAGGAAAGAACCCTGAGTCAAAACATTTCTGTCCCCCAAAATGAGTATGACAGCCCTGCTTCATCTAGTGTCTAAGTCCTAAGCACAGTTAACATGAGCTTCTGTTGCTGATAATAGTGTTTAACAGCGCTTCTTTCAGAGCTTCTCCAAATCTATCATGTCTGATTCTCACTGAATCATCTATGACTACTATTCTATCTCAAGGTCTCCAAATTCAGTTTTAGAAAAATGAAATGTGATTGTTGCACAGCTTTTACTTCACAACAGGAAAGAGAAAGTTCATTTGATATTTCAGAACATTAATAAGGGAGAATTGGTAGCGAGGAGGAGGAAAAAAGGCATAAAGACTAAGTCTAAGGAAACAGACACAGATAAAGTGTAAATAAAAATGGGTATTGATTGAGTTCACAAATGAAACAAGTGTGGATTGAACCAAAGCATTTTTTTTCCCTACAGCTAATAATAATAGCACCAGCAATAATAATAATAGTTCCAGTGAAAAAGTTATGACTTTTTTACCAAACTATTCTATGTTTATGAGAAATAAACATTATCATGCTGTTCTAATATTAAGGACAGCAAGGAAGTAGAAGCAAGGAAAAGGGTTATGAACAGCTCCAGTCTGCTTTATTTGTCTGCACTTGATTTGAATTTTCAGTCATGGGTGACATAAATCTTCCACTTGCTGTTAATATATACCATGTCTCATACCACACTCATCAACAGTTCACTGAGTTGACTGGCCTCCAACGTACCTGTCACCCATCACAATTAACTACAGTCTCTGTCACAAACAATTTAGTAGATGCACATCTGTGCTCCGTCAGTCAGTCCCAGCTGTGTTGTGCATATGTCTCATTTGATGAACCCAGCTCAATAACAGGATTCTTGAAAAAGTGTTAAATACAGTGACCTGAACCAAAGACAACAATGTTTAATCTGTTTACAAGTAGATCAAATTTACATACCTTCTGCTCTCTTAGAGGCTTCAGAGATACATTGCAGTGCCACCGAGCAATTCTTTCTTTGAAAGATGTCCTTTGTCCAGAAAAAAAAAAAAAAAAATTGCAACTGCAAAAAATCTCCTAGAAGACAGTGAAATAAGTAATAGAATTGCTAATTATTACCATTGGTATGGTAGATTTGACTTGTGGTTGCACCTGAAGAATGCCGATATATGCACACATGCACACACTTGACTGACTGGGTTTTGCTGCATTTATTGTTTGTGCTGATCTTAAGACCTTAAGATCTTGATTCTAACAGGAATTAATATTTTAAATAAATTGTGTTCACCCATACATTTGAACTAACCAATCTGCCACACAACTACAAACCCATGTTCATTTAGTAGCTGGCATAAAGTAGTTTCTAAACTACTGCTAATATCACAATACCCGATATACGGAAATGTTTGTATTTCTCAGAAAAAGAAGGGCCTTGAAATCTTATGTGATGTATTAGTACATCAAGGTTTTAAGGTCACATACATTTTAGGAGCATAGAGGGAAATGTGTCAGACCTGGAAAATGTATATCTGCATTTGAAAAGTATTTCCCTTAAAGTACCCCTAAAGGATTGTTCCTACCATAGACCATTCACTCAGAGGCTGTTCCTTTGTTTTATAAGCATGCTTGACATTTCAATGCCTTTTTTTAATGTTATGCTGTCATATATAGCTCTGCAATAATTGCCAAATGAAAATGGCAGTATTTCATAATTCATTCGTCCAAGTAAAAGCAATTACACAAGTCACAAGACAACAAGCAGTTAGTCTCTATAAATGCCTGTCTGAAATGAAAAGCACAGTGTGATACTCAAAGAGATTGTACTTACTCTTACTGAAATGTTCAAAACAGTTTTTTATAGGGGAGAAACTACTATCATCAGATTCTCTAGTTGTACTGGCCAGTAAATCCCACAGACTTGATCAGCCTGTTTTGAGGCCAGACATTGTCTACCTTACTTTAAATGACATCCAGTAAACAGTAGTAAAATCTGGTGTTTTCTTTTAGCTCCAAATATCTACTCTCACCAGTTTCAAATGCTGCACTAGTGGAAATAAAAGCTAGTGCCACATTTAAAACTTTCCCACTTCCATGAATAAAGTAAAGGAGAGTTGGGAGAGAGCAGAGAGGTTGCTGTGCGTCATATACTGGGATGATGTTAGTTCTGGGGAACTGTTTCACTTTTTCTAGTCAGTGGGAACTTCATTGAAGCCATAGCTTCTCAAATGTGATGGTTAGTGGCTTAGCCACTTCATCCACCAGTTCCCTCAGAACCCATGGATGCATCTCATCAGGTCCCATGGACTTGTGCAATTGGGAACTTTCAGGTCTCCCAGATGGTCTGGAACCTGATCTTTTCCTACTGTGTGGAGTTCATTGATCTCACAGTGGCTGCCTCTGCCCCCAGCAACTTGAATCACTTGCCTGTGAAAATTGAGAAGAAAAGAGCTGTTGAATACCTCATCCACATGTCCTGGGTAACCAGCTCTCTGCCTGTGTCCCAGATAACCTGATCTCCCATTTCCTACCAGAGAGCATACAAAATTAGTTCCCCGGGTTTACTTTTTTTTCACCCTTTTTGGTACACTTTTCTTTTTGGCCTTGACATCCCTGGCCAGACTTAATTCTATCAGGGCTTAACTTTCCTAGCCTGATCCCTGTCTGCTTAGACAATTTCACTGTATTTCTCCCAAGCTTCCTCTCCTTGCTTCCATCCTCTGTAGGCTTACTTTTTGTGTTTGAGTTTTTCCAGAATTTCCTTACTCAGAACAAGGAGATATGAACAGACTTATTAAAGACATTGTCAAAAAGTATGCAAGGAAATGAGGTGAGTGTAGATATTCTTCACTTGGTGAATACTTCTTGTTTCAGACTGATCAGACTAATCAAACTTGGCTTACTGAGTCTGAAATCCCTGAGTTTCACCTCACACAAGCCTGCACAGAACAAGACTAAGTGTAACCAATGGTGCCACCCTAGAGGTACTGAAATCAAGCAACAGTGATTTCTCTGTCTTGTCTAATAGATGGATGGATTCAGATCTGAGCAAGGGCAGTGTGTGTGTTGAGGAGATGAGCTGTAGATGTGGATGATCAGTACACACATGTGCTTTTGTGCTACAGATATCGAGCACTCATCTGTTGTAACCTGCATCTGATGATGTCTACAATTTTGCTGCCTCTACTAGAACAGGCAGAAAATGTTTCCTTCCACTGCAAAGGTGGACTTAAAGAACAAGTGGAAAGATTTAATAAAAATATATACAAGAAAATGTAGGGGAAAACTAATTAAAAGGCATCCCTGTGCCTTGTGAATCCAGTGAAGACTTCTACAGAAACTGTCTCAGCCATACCTCTACTTACTTGTCAGTGGAAGGAGCAACATAAAAGTTATATATTTTACATATATATTTTACAGATTGCAGAGTTGTTTACCTCATGTCTTAGTTTTTTTAGATCCTCAAACACATTGCACATTTCCTGAGAGATTCAGTATACAAATAATTTCTTGGTTCATGGATCGTCCCTCTTAGAGCATGCAACCAGAGAATAAAAAATTCAGTCTGTGAAATAACTGATTGCTCTCATTATTTAAATACTATATTCCAAAAATAGCACTCTTGTTTAGCTGGGATTTCACAGCAAGCCCAAATCTTTTTTTAAAAACTACTAGATTACCATTTGATAGAAACACCCTAAACAGTTTATGGGAATTTTCCAACAGAAAGAGGCCATGACTCTTAGCAGACTGTCAAAATAAGATAGTACATCAATTTTTTATATGAAAAGCAGCAGTAGAAGAATCATATAACAAAAAATAAATTGTGGGAGTGCAAGCCCCTTCATGTACTATACATGCTACCTACAGTGAATCAAAAATAATTAATTGTATAGCACCTTTTATTCATTTTTATCTAGAAAGACTTTCCAAAGGGTATGTTATGATTAAGTGGACCTACCAAGTAGCTCATGAATTGTTAAAGAACACTTGCCCATCCACTAATTTATTAACCTGACCTAAAATCACAGCTTTAAAGTTTATAAATCTATGTGTCAGCCCTATATGCTATGTATATATAGAACATTAATAGGCAGTGTTACTGATAGAGAATTTAAGATAAAGCAGTTGTTACTTTCATCAAATGTAGAATAGGTTTTCTGATAGCTAGCAAATGCTGAGAGAGAGGATAGTTGCATACCTGTCAAGATCTGATTATTGAGGTTCTTAGAAATACTTCTGCCTGAATTAAGGTGCAAACGAGACCATATGCCAGTCAATAGTATGGGTTTTATTCGATAGTAAATATGAGAGAGAGAGAGAAAGGAAGAAATAGAAAATAGGTGGGGAAGACAGAGAATGACTGGGAATAAAGAAAATATCACCACTCCATGGATCCCAATGATGTTCTGTTGATCCTCTCCAGCTGGTCTTCTTGGTGGTGAAAGCATAGAGTCCCATGGGTTCATATACCCTCGAGCCAGGTGGCAATGTCCAGGCCTGTCCCCCTGGGGAGGGGGCAGTCTCTCACAGCAGGCTCTGGATCTGTTGCATCACGTGCAGTCCTGTGGTGCAAAGCCTCTGGGGAGCACTTTGGGGGGTCTTTGATGGATTATGGCTCCCCCTCAGCTGCCTCTCACGTGAAAGTCCCATGGATGTGCCCTGTAGGGCTGGGGGTTCCACAGCTGGGCCTGTTTGTGTAACAGAGGATGGGTGTTTATTGCCTCTCACCAGAGGTTGCACCATGCACCCGAAACCTCCTCCTCCCCCCTCGGCTGGGGGGAGTCTGTGTAAACCTGGCTTCTGTGAGCTGGGCTCTCCCCCCACCCCACACTCAGCTCGGGATAGTTGCAGCTGGTGGCTTTGGCCTTTTGTGGCTGCATACCTTTCCCTCAGTCTGAGATGACTGATAGGTTTCCCTCTACATAATCAACAATTTGGCTTTCAGTCCAAAGTCCCACTCTTCAGGGAGGCTTCTTTGGTTGTAGCTTCTTTATAATGAGCAAAACTTTATATCAATGTTTGAGGCACAAACTATTTTCAGTCTCTGACAGTACACCAACCCTTTCTTCTGCTGCAGTTTCTTCTTTTCCCCCTATTTATCCCCTTCAGTTGCTTTAGTTCTCTCCAAACATGCTTCAAAAAGTAAACATGGGATATTTGGTACTGCAGATTTACTCATACTTAGTGATCACATTTAAAAGATGGTGCTTATGTTGGCACTGTCAATGAAGCAGGAGTGGTGATTTGTGGTGATTTGATTTTTAAATCTTCACAAGCTCAATTTTGGGTAGAAGCCTAAGAAAACACAAAGATTTTCAGTTCCTCTGTTTGTTTTCTAAATGAAGTATACTTAATTCTTTAGGGGTATCTTAAAGAAATTGGAATTAACTGAAAAGCACAGAGCTTTGCATTTTTTCCTATTTCAGTTACAACTATTACTTTAAAATTAGAACTGCTGAGGGGAAGAGAATAAAGTTACAGTTAAATTTTCTTAATTGGCCACATTTAGTAGAAAGTGAGATATATAAAATGCAAATGCCATCATAGATCAGACTAAAGTTCTATGATCTGACATTCTGTCTACTGTATTTATTTCTACTGCATGCCTATATAGAATGCATATTGTTTTCACTCTTTCAGATTACTTCATTCTCTCAATGAAAATGCATATTTTCCATTGGAAAAAACTGAGTACAGAAATGTTACTGAGACCTATTTAATCTCATAATCTAATTGTAAATTGACACTGTTTAACAGACCCAACGTAAACTGGGAACAGAAGAAAGAAAAATCAATAGTAGCTGGTAGCTCCTGAAGTATCCGTACCCACTAACCTTGGGTTGCATGCTATTGAATATCACAAAGGAATTCTGTCGGTCACAACTTGCCTGCCAGTAATAAAGGGCTGTCACATGTAATACACTTCTTCAGCATTTTTGTATTAGCTGATGGTATCAATAATTTAAGTTCAAAGAAGTTTGATAAAATGAGAGACATAAAATTGCCCCATCTGTTCCATAAAGGACAAGGAACATTTTGTTGATTTTACAGCACAAGTAAGGTGAGGTCAAGTATTGTGTCACTATTACTGAGGCTATATAATGGACAGGGCATTTCTGGGAATTGCAAACTGCACTCAAATTCTGAGGTTCAGGTCAAAGACCTTGGGACTTCATTCACATGAGAGATGAAGTAAGTACTCAAAATTTCATACAAAATATCAATTATATTATAAATTAGAATAAGACTGCATACCCAAATGTTTATTATTTGAATAAACCATTTCATACTATATTATACCTTTAAATCATTTTTGCACAACATACTGACATTAGACATGATGAAAAGTATCAGAAAGGAAGGATGTACCACCTGTCTGGAACAACTCTGTAAGGGTTGAAAGTTGCTGCAAAACTGCAGAGATCCATTTATTAAATAAAAGCAAAGACTGGAAAACTATTACCTGCAACAATAATAGTGCCTAGATATAATTAGAAAAAACATTATTAGATAGTTTGCAAAGTAATTTATTAAAATTGAACTGTCAATTAGCTCATAAAACCTAGTTTTCTAGAACAAATCAATTCAGTGAATTGTAAAGTGTTCTAAACAGAAAGGGGCTTATTACTGTTTTTAAAGGAAAATCCATGCCACTGCTTCATACATGAACAGTCACTTTACCTTCTTGTGTGTATAGTGCAAGGCATATTTATTGTGCAAACATATATACGATACATAGACAACAATTAAAGGAAACAGATTAAGCTATGAGTTCTTACAAAGCAAAAAAAACCCAAGACAAACCAAGTATTATATCAATAATTTTCATTTTCATAAGTTGAAGAAATAACTTGAACTTTTACCAGAAGTTACATGTTTTATTTCACATTAGTCTTGCATTGTAATTGTAAGAATTAACATGTTACTTCCTATTCCTTCTGAAATTTTACTTTTATTTTTTCAGCTATAAATGCTCAACAACTGAAAATTTATAAAATTACACAGAAAGTATCTAAACCCAGAAATGTTCTCAGGAACAGAACTGTCCTTTTAAATATTAGTACCTTCCCTCAACATTTTTTAGATATTTTACCTTAGGGAGACATTGACTGAGACAAGCAGGTAATTCTGACTCAATGCTTTTGTAAAAGAGTGGGGCAGAAGAGGGGAAGAAATCCCTTCAAAGGCTTTTGCCAGGAGATAAGAGATCAGAACTCATCCACAGGGCTGAATTGAAAAGAACAGCATAAATGTTCAGATCTTGGGGCACCAGGTTATGGATTATTTCCATTTCTGGACAGATTTGCTTACTACTATTATATGAGAAACAGAAATCCAATAGATTTATGGTGTGGATATTTATACAATAGTTAGCTGATGAACTGCTAATGCTACAGAGAAGCTTTCAGTGACCCCATTTCAGAAAGAAAAGAAATAAAACCCTATTTTTAGTTATGTGGGGGGGTTTCCAAGTTGCTAAGAAATAATATATATATGTATTACTGCACTGGTTTTAGTTTGTGCTTCTGTTTTTTATTGTCTTCCAATTTTATATTTATTATACATTTGGGACATGTATTGTATGGGTGAGACAGAAAGCTAGGTCCTCACCTATAGACTGCTGAGTGGTATTTTTACATTGTGTTCATTGAGGTGGTTTTTTTGCGTTTCATTTAGGTGGTGGGTGTTGGGGGTTTTTGTGATACTTTTCATGTCAGACCATTGCACTGTGAAAGATATCTGAAAATTTTTGGGGGCTAGTTCTATACTAACAGGTCCATCTTCTGTTTTCCTTGATCAAGCCCTTCAGGGGATATATACTGCAGCATGAAACAATTTATTCTGTGATTCTCAATCTTTTAGGAAAATTTATATTGAAAATATAAATTTTAATATAAATAGCAGGGAATACTATTTTTCTTTTTTCAGTAACACCCTAAGGAATATCAATTTGTTACAATAGCTCCTGATTTCAGTTCTGTTTTTCAGATGGTTTATCCAGTGTTTCTGACAATATCAGATGCAAATGCTTTCAAAATAAAGTTAAGCTATTGTTCTTTATAATTCTTTGGTGCATTAAAGAAAGAATAGGTCCAAAGATAGATGACAGAATTTTAACAGAACTATACTATAGGCTAAACTGCTGGAAATAAATTTACAAACTGTAAAATTATCAAACAATTAACTTTTTGGACTGCATTGTGATCTACCCTTAGGGTAAAATAGACCAAAACACCTGTTAAATAGCATAAAATCTAATTTTACTTAATGGCCTTTATTTCTCTAATTTGCTTAGATCTTGGGAAAAGATGCGATCAGGAAAAGTATTTTATTCCCACTGTGGAATGAAGTGCCAATTTGTTCCAGTTCCGTTCAGTGTGTGTATTGTACTTATGCACAAAAAGAAATTCATTTGCAGATGAACCTTATAGTTCCAGGAATTTGCTACAAGAAGTATGATATTAAAAGAATCAAAAAACTTTATCATGTATGCATATATGCTCCTGGAAGGTACACTCTTGGTTTTTTTGGGGGTGGATTTTAATGACTTGGGCTAATAAAGGTACAATGGATTATATTAAAATCATAGAAATTATTCTCTGAATGTGATCGAGTCCTTATCAGTTCAGAAATGCCTAAAATGAACAGCATAGTCTGCTGCACACAAAATGAAAAGTGTATGGAAGAGTATTTCAATCTTCATCATAGATTTAATTTAAGTCATAATGTAGTAGAAATCAACTCTTTCAGTATATTTGGCCCTTCTGCTGTGCTCCGCATCCAAAAGTCTCTGAAACAAGTTCATTGATCTTCCATAAGTGAATCTTAAATATCTCACCCACACAAATACACAAATACAAAGTAGTCCAGCAAGTCCAAGTGTCACCTCCTAAAAGTAAGGTGACATTGGGAAAGACTTCGAAAAATCAGAACATAAATTATTTTTCTAAGACATTGCTCTTTACAGTCCTTTTCAAAATCTGAGAGAAAAGGTTAAAAAGAAGCTTTTACCCATTCAAAGAAAAATGAGGGGATTAAAAAAATGGGGGGGTTATACTCCTTGAATGCAAGTAAAATGCTTCTTATAAAAAGTACTGCTTCTGGGTTAACTATCCAAAAAACTAAAGAGAAGTACAGGAAAAGTGGGTGAATATTAAAGCTAAACTAGTTTTATATCTAAAATTTTCTAGTTACATAGGCATTTGGTAACTATCTATTTAATGGCAATACAGAGGGTATGGGCAACATGAAAATTAAGTCATAACACCTGGGCTCAAATGTGTAACTCAGGGTAAGACATAACTAACAGAAAAAAACAAATCACATACAAATGAGTCCCACATCATTCATCTGTAATAACAATTAAGTTCAATTCAGGGTTTATATTTCCCCACCCACCAACAAAGCTGACTTGAGATTATTTTTCTCCTTTTTTTTCAAAGCAATTACAATCTATATTAGTTGAATTATATTATCACATAGAAAGAAACACACTCCCTAATGATGACAATCATTTTCTAGAGAACAAAAGGTTCAGTTGCTTTTGGGTTTTTTTAGATAAAATGTATCTTTGTCTATAATAATCAGCCATTATTTCTGGCAATATCCCTGTGGCTCCCCTGCCAGCTGGAAGAGAAAACAATTATATAGTTGGCATTTCTTTAGGATAGCAGCTTCAGAGTCACTGTACAAGCAACTATTTTCATCAGTGTTATTTAGATACTTAAGAATTACCTTCCCAATTTGTTTCAAGAAATCATTTTCATCCTTTGAGATTCAACCCAAAACTGAAAGATATTTGATAGTCAGAAAGGGATGTTTTCATCTGAAAGTTACACAGATGTTTAGAAGAGAGTTTTAGAATGCTTTATGACATTTACCAGTGATTTCTAGTTTTGTGTGGAAAAGAGATGGAAGAGGCTTCAGGTCTGAGAAAAATTTATCTAAGTAAGGAGAAGATGCCCAATTCCTTTGAAAGAATACCTGAATGCCAGTGCCTCTCTCTATTACATGTTTTAACATATATCAGGTTTTCTAAGTAGCATTTTCTAGACATAAGGTAATGTGAGACGTTCAGTCCAGCTGTGGGAACCAACAGCTGGACTGAAGGTCTCACAAGGTAAAAATAACAAATATGAATGAAAACCCATTATGAAAAAGCCATTCTCCAAAAGGTAAAGGGATGAGGCTTCTAAAAACCAAAAAGAAAGCAAACACAAGCCTTGTAGAAAATTGCAGCTGCTGTCATTTTTAGCTGGCTGACTTTTTTTGGCATCACAAAGATCCTCAGGGAAGAGCTGTGAGATGAAAGTGCAGTATGATCTCCGGTATGAAGCAGGCAAAAATGTGATAGATGAAAATGATAGATATTATAAGAAGAAATCTGATACTGGTATCTGGACGTAGGAGGTGGTACACCACAAGGTTACAGTACAACACAACTCCACAGAGGTTTGGGAAGAATCTGAGAAAAGGTTAAAAAAGCATTAAGAAGAAGGAAATTATGAGGAAAGAATAAAATGTGTAAAAAATAGGCAAAATTACGATGTATTTAGTCTGGAACAGTATTTTCAAGGAAAATAATTTAATACAATAGCCATATTTCATGATGAATGGAAAAGATACTGTTTGTGGGTAGAGCTAGAAAATATCTTAAGGACATATATAAGGTGAGGAAGGAAGGGAGATGACTAACAATTTCACACTTAAAATTTAATGTACTATTACCCCTGAATACAGTGTTGTATCCTGTATGAACAGCATCAACATAGGTATAACAGAATGCCATGGATTTTTAAGGTGTCAGGTTGTAGTATAGGACACAGAAGAAGAGAAAGACATTAAAAAAAATTTATTAAAGACAACAGCAGAGGAGATGTAGCTAAATCAGTTGAAACAATCTGATAAGTGTATTGGGATCAGCAGCTGGCCTAAAGAATGCAGTAGAGACGATTTTGTATTCTTACCTATGTTTATTTAGTGATCTTTCACATGGTAACTTACTGCGGTTCCATTGGCAGGTCATAGGGACTACTTTGTGCTTCTTCATATCTTTAAGCTGTTCTTTTTATCCACAGGCATGAAATTTTCAGTATTTCAGTAACGTAGGAACTAAAAGAAAGACAAACAGGAGCCAGGCACCTACATATCTTTACAAATCTGGCCCTTAGAAACAGAAATCCTACAGCTATTTAGTGGTAATTTTATTGCTCGTGTGTTGTGGTTTTACACTGGCCCAACTCCAGGCACCCACAAGAGCCGCTCGCTCACCCTCCCCTGCCACAGCTGGGCAGAGGAGGGAAAAGGAAAAAAAATATTAATGAACGCTTCATGAGTGAGATAAAGACCGGGAGAAACACTTCAAGGGCAAAACAGGTTCAACTTAAGTTGCAAAGTGAATTTATTACTAAGAGAATCAGAGGAAGATAATGAGAAGTAAAGTAAGTCCTTGAAACACCTTTTACCCCAGCCCCTCCCTCCTTCCCACCAAACACACAGGCAGACAGGGCATGGGAGTTTGGTCAGTCCATCACCGAGATTCTCTTCCACTGCTCTGGGAGAGGAGTCCTTCCCCTGTGAGGCCGTGGGTCCCTCCCACGGGAGACAGTTCTCCATGAGCTTCCCCGACGTGGGTTCCCGCTCTCAGGAGAGCAGCCCCACCGCCTGCTGCAGCGTGAGCCCCTCCCACGGGCACACAGCCCTCCCAAAACTGCTGTGCCGGGGCTCTCCCTTTCCATAGGGTGCAGTCCTCCAAGGACAGGTTCCTCCAGCCTGGGAGCAGGGCCCTCTCTCTCCACTGGGTCTCCCACTGGATCACAGCTCCTCCAGGCATCCACCTGCTCCAGAACGGGCACCTCCCCATGGGCTGCGGGTGGATCTCTGCATCCCCGTGGACCCAGGGGCTGCAGGGGGACAACTGCTTCACCATGGTCCTCACCATGGCCTGCAGAGGAACCTCGGCTCTGGCACCTGGAGCACCTCCTCCCCCTCCTTCCTCACTGACCTTGGTGTCGCCACGTCGTTTCCCTCGCATGTTCTCTCCTCTTGTCTGACTAGAATCCAAAATCCTGTGACATTGTTTGGATTTTCTTCTTAAATATGTAATCACAGAGGCGTTACCAACCTCTCTCATTGTCCCAGTTTTGGCCAGCAGCATGTCCATCTTTAGAGCCATCAGCCATCAGTCTCTGCCAGCCGTGGTGGGACACTTCCAGCAGCTTCCTCACAGGATCCATCTTTGTGGCCCCCCCTGCTACCTAAAACCAGGCCATGCCAAACCAATACACTCATGGAAGATTGTATCCTAAGCCGCATATGTATTTTTGAAACTTTGGCCCACAGGGAGACAGCATGACACATATCCAAAAAAGTAATTAAACATGGTCTGAGGTCATCTACCTATTTTTTAAGAAGACTGGTTGTGAGTGAATTGTGGTCCATGTATCATAAAACTGTAAAAACACACCGTTCTATACAGATACATTGATCTTTTCAGGAAAAGTTATCTCACCATTTCACACGTGCGGCTAAATGGCCTTCATAATGCAGGTCAAAAACCTAAGAGCGAGATCTGTTTCAACTTTGAAGCAACTCATATGCATAAATATATAAATCCAGAATAGGGTACCTAATAAATTCTTTTTCTGGGGAAAACAGCTGAGTATGATCCAATAAAACAGTGGAGAAACTGCTCATACAAGTTAGCCTCTTATTCATACCTCTTACTCTGCCTAATGCTCAGTGAAAAACGGTGCACCAGTTAGTACTTTTAGACTGGCCAGATCCCCAAATTAAAACCTGGCACATTGGCAGGCACTATCTGGCTTCAAAACAGATGTTCCAGGAATTATACAGCCAGTTTGCAATTGTGTTTTCTCTGTCTTCTCCCCACACCCTCCACTTTTCCCATTCACATGCGTAATGCCTCAGTAACTGATGATGTTCTGACAAGAGCAAAGCTTCTCCAGATTTCCATGGGAGTTATATGGATAGAATATAGATCAACATATAAACTTTACATGAGGCCTTGTTACATTATGCTCACAATAAGGGGAAAAAAGAGAACAAACCATTACTAGGTGCATCATATTCTGTATCCTGTCCCATCCCATGCTTTGTATCGTAGGTAAAAGCTTCGGCTTTGAAACCAACATTCTGCCTTTCTCATTAGATTGACCCTTCACAGTAATGAACTACATTAATAAAGCCAGAAGTGCTAAGCCAAACAAAATTAGTGGCAGAATAAAACAACTAGGAAAAGCTTTAGTTTGCCTCCAAAAATCATTAACTGTACAGATGTTTAGCCATATATGAATAATACAGTCATTTTGGTTTTCAGAAATGGCCAAAACGTTGTCTGGGAAAATCTAGGAAGCACTTTCTAAACTTCCAGTTCAAGGCTTGGCTGCAGCTGAGATGCACTGATTCACTTGTGGCCAGCAGGTTGAGGGAGGTGATTCTGTCCCTCTCCTCTGCCCTGGTGAGACCCCACCTGGAGTGCTGCATCCAGCTCTGGGGTCCCTGGCATAAGAAGGACATGGAGCAAGTCCAGAGGAGAGCCCTTGAAGATAATCAGGAAGATAGAACACCTTCCACATGAAGACAGACTGAGTGAGTTGGGGTTGTTCAGTCTGGAGAAGGCTCAGGAGAGACCTTATTGCAGCCTCTCACTACTTGAAAGGGGTTTACAAGAAAGATGGGGGCAAACTTTTTACTAAGGCTGGGATAGCACAAGGGGTAATGATTTAAAACTAGAAAAGGGTAGATTCTGACTAGATATAAGGAAGAAACTTCTTATGATGAGGGTGTTGAAATGCTGGAATGGGTTGCTCAGAGAGGTGGAAGATCTTTGGAAACATCTAAGATTAGGCTAGCTGGGGCTCTGAGCAACCTGGTCTAGTTGAAAAAATTGTCCCTGCTCATTCCAGCGGTATTGGATTAGATGATATTTAAAGGTCACTTCCAACTCAAACCATTCTATGATTCTAGCCCATGTTCACTGTGAATTCCTGTCTTTCTTGTTTCTGCGCTTTTTGCTTATTTAGGAAAAAACTCCACATGAATATTTTTTTTCTATATTATCCTTTACTCTGTACTTTCTTTTCATTTTTTTTTTCTATTTGCTTTTCCCTTCTCTATCCATTTCATGGTCACTTGCTCTTCCAAGAAGTCACCAACACTCATACAATTTTTTCACTTCCTTTTCTTGTCACTCCTGATTTCCTTGGCCCCCTAGGCCAGGCGTGTATTTAGTGTTTACAGTGTATACTAGACAGAAAACCACATTTTCTTGCATAGTTAAAATACTAAATCAAAAAATATTTATATTAAAAACATTATTTCAAAATAATTTCCTGCTTCAGCCAGATAATTAATTTTACATAGCCCAGTACAGATTAGAAATACTTATTTCACATCCACTTCAAATAGGATATAAAATAGAAAAGGGCAATAGACTTGTACTCTACAACAGACACTAGGATTTTCTCTTTGCTAGTACAGTATTTAAATGGCAACCAGTAGTGCAAGTCTGTCATAATAAATAAAAGTACCATCTTATGCACTCTTTAAAAAAAAAATAAAAAAGTCTGAGATGTAAAAAAGGAAGAAATATGGACACAAGTTTATTCTGCAAGATAAGAAGATTCAATATGAATATATTGCAACAACAATGTGAATTAGAAAACTTATGTATTTTCCTCTGCTGATCATATAGTTTACTTTACATTAGAAGCTTATATACAGCTTTCCTTGTAATCTTGTATCACATGGTGTCTAGAAAACTACTGAACCTCCACAAACTCTGAAATCACTGAACAGACAGGGCAATTTTTACAGGGTTTAGAAGTGACTGAGGCAATGTGCTAAAAGTAAATACTAACTACTAGGTACCTTGAAAAAATAGTCAGATTAGGATGAAATTTGTCGTCAACAAAAACAGTCAAGGAAGGAAACAAAAAGAAATGAAACTTTAGAGAGTATATTTTGCAAGTATAGGAAGGAGTGTTCTAACTCTTCTTTAATAACTCAAGAGAGGATAAATTTTTCTGTAACAAAGTATTGGCTCCACACTGACAGGAATAAATTTGATGCCTGGCAGCAAAAGCATCTGCTAAGATCTACTTAAGCTTTTATAAATCTATCGTGTGGTACAATTTTACATACCAGACTAGCATAATAAAACAAAAACCTAGACTTCTGGCATTAAAACTAATTAGTAAGTAGAGTGAGGTTTGGGAAAGAGGCCCAGATGAGGTCATCCACATGGTAAAAGTTTCTAAATATGTAGAGGACCTAAAAAGTAAGTATGCAATGACAACAGACCTTTCAAGTTTTAGTAAAAAATAAAACCACTCACAATCAAATAAGCTTTATACCTTTTGAAGGCAAGTAAAAATTAGCAACTTTTCTCAAGTTTGTATAAAATAAGAGTCCCTGCTGAGACTGTAGTAACCACAGTGACTGCTTTAGGAATCCCCTAGCCTTTGGTCTCATCTCATTCTGGACAACTATATAAAACCACTTTGATTCAACTAATGATTACTTTTCCCCAAAACAATTTAAAGGAGCATCTGTATGTTCTTTAAATAGAATGTAGTGGAAGAAGATGCAGGAATGTGAGAAACACACTAGAATGCAAAAGGATTTGAATCATGAAAGAATAAAATCCATCTTCAGAAAGCTGAGGGAAAAAAACACTGTACTGCTTTCACCTTCAAAATTTCTCCTGAATTTTGTATCCATGTTGCCACCCAGTTCTGAGGAAAACCACTCCCTTTTTATTTTTCTTTTTATTCTTACTCATTTTTAAGTCTTAAGCTTCCATACTGAACTCTTGGTAGACTCAATGTTAATGAACAAGTTGCATATATTTAAAAAGGAATCTATGCAGTGGTGGAGGAAGATGTTGGAAAATTCTTTTAACTTTAGCACAATAATGTTTGATTCCTATATCCATGGTTAATGCTTGGTTTGGTACTACATAGTTCTTAGTACAAATGCCAGAGATTAATGTGGCTTTGTGTTTATCCTCTATATCTTGTCTTCTCTATATCTTATATGGTCTTGTGCCAGCTGTTGCTTCCTTATTTACTTATATCAGTGTTTAATATGTACTAGCAGATGTCTTAGTTTTGAGAACAAGGGTTGTGTGTCACAGCAAAGACTAGTAAGAGAAGTACATTATGAACTGACTGATATTTGAGATACTCTCAAGGAGAAAATATTCTTTAGATGATCCAGAACCACATCCAATAAGTCCACTGAAGTAAGTAGCATATATGCATGATTCAGGAAATGTAATGAATATGTAATAGGAGTGTAGTGAATATGCATTGGTTTCATTAATATAGCCAGGTCTGTTAAGCTGCTGGGTGTGCATGTTAGGTGGAGAGAATCCCCCATGCACTCAGTGCACTAAATAAAGTCATGCTGTCTTTCTAACATAACAAACTGGTTGGAAAGTTTATTTCCCTGTTTTCAGTGACACTGAGGAGGTAAAATGTTTGGTATATCTTCAGAAATCTCAGAGGTTCTTGTATATTTTTTTATACCGATATTTACTGTGAAATATCCTATATCAATCTCTCACACTGCTTCTGGAAGGTAGAAATGTACCCTAGATTTATGTTATTTTTTGAAGTATGGTCCAGAATTGTTCTTAGGAAAAGATTAAACTTTGATTACAACCTATGCTGACTGATTGCTAAAATAAAACTAAATTCAGGCCAGAGAGCAGACTCAGCAATGTATGTAATTATTTAAATTTAAATCTGGTGGTCAAGGTCTCAGGCTTGATACAGCCTAGTGGGAAGTTTAATGTTGAAATAAAAGCCTATTCCACAGTTGCATCTCTCATCTGCAATGATAAAACTTGAGTTGACAGCTGGAAGAGAAGCAGACTTAAAGCTTTGTGGGTCAGCCACAAGAGAGAACGGCATGCTGACACACAGAAAGCATTAGCACTTATAGAAAAACCTACTCATTGTACAAGTACCTATATATTAAGTTAGAGTAGAAACTCTCATACTGGTAATCACGAGCTCTCATGAGTCATTTATTGGAAAGAGTATGAGCAAATATTCAACACTGCAAGAACAACTCTGTCTATAGCAATCAAAAAGAAGAGAAAGAATGACTAAAGAATCATCTCTAAGAACAAAGCAAAACTAAAGAAAGAATATTGACTTCATATCTTGTTCATTAATTTCCAAATTTACTGTTTCTCAAGGAGAAATATTTTAAAAAGCAGTTTGCAAAAACTGCTCCAATATTTTTTTCCTGTGCTGATTTTTAGAGTTTTTTTTCAAAATATGAAAAACCAGAAAGAAGATCAGATCAAAATCTATAATGTTTCTTGCACATCAGGCTCATCATCTCAGTTCATAACATTAAATCTCTTTTCACCAAATACTCATTCTCAGTTTCTCTCTCTGAGCTCTGTGGAAGGGATAGAATTTCTGTGGCTGGTAGGAACAATATGCCTTTAGAAATAGACTTGTCAAAAGCTTCAGCGGGGAAAAAGAATTAGAAAAATAAACAGTCCAAAATTATTTGATGCTGGCTCCAGGTATTATTAAATGGATGATGAATGAGGGTCTTCTGTTTACAACCAATTTGTTTGTTGTGGTTTTTTTCAATAGAGAGGTATATTTCTCCAGACACTGAGTTCTGTCTGTTTGTTCTTTTTTTTATTTCTTTCCTCAGATGATATTTATTATTGATTAGAATATAACATTTTTAATGACAAACAAACCAATGCAATCCTAAAGTCAACAGCTGGCAGAAATGAACAAGTACAGCACAATGAATATATGAATAAGAATTGAAGCTCTGAGGTAGGGTTAGATTTTCTTACCCTCTCAGGCTCAGGGAATGTGTGATTACATCTCCCTCAGAATGGCCTGACAACCCCAGCAGCATTTTCTAGAACTATTTCTAAGTAATAAGTTAGTGGGAAACAAGTACGTATGTGCTTTTTTCTGTCTGTTTCTCTTTCTAGCTGTGCAGTATTTGATTATTTCACGGTATGTATATGTTTATATATAATAGTGTAAGAGGAGGGAAACAAATATTTTTTTCTCATAATTTTTCAGCCTTAATTATGTTTCTTATATTACTGACTCATTAAGAAATACTAATAAGAATAATGCTATTGTTACTGGTCAAAAATGAGAAATAATGGCTAAATTTGTCAGTCCGTATTTGGCAGGATAGACTTCAAATTCCAAAATATGCAAAGATTTTTAGGCAAATTACCAATTTTAAAATTGCCCAAGAAAGAAAAGCAGAGGAAGGAAAACAGATCCTGCATCAGTGCACTGAGTTAGATTTCACTCTTATCTCAAAAAAAGTATCGGGATTTATTGTAAATATTGTTATTCTTTTAGTACTGTCTCACAATATGCTGTGATTTTGAATGTTGTGAAAAAAACAGTCCGGGACATTGCAAGAATGTATATACTTATATGTATAAAATTAACTCCAATATTTAAAGTGTATCCTTTAGGCAAAATACTAGCATACACTCTGACAATAAAACAAAAGTTTCCCTGAAAACTGTACTTGCAAACTGTTCTCCAATTATACTAAACTGTAGCAGGAGTTTATCTCACTTTGTGAAAATATATTGTGCTTTTTGGAAAGAAAGGGTCAGTCTTTCAGAGCTGAAAAATGTAAATCTCAAATATATTACCAAAATAATTTATGGCAAAAAACTCTTCTTAAAGATGTTAAAAATGGTACAGGTAGTGAAAAAAAAAAACCAACAAACTTGTGTTTTAGAGCTATTCTTAATGAAAATTGGTTTAACCACAGAAGATCAATTTTATTTTCTTTTTTTTCTGTCACCTCACACTAGCTTGGAATTTATAGGCAGCAAGAAATAAGATTATTTGATTTCTCATTCTTCAAAAAATTGTTTGACAGAACCTAAAATAATATTTTATTTAGCAGAGCGGAATCCTTGAAGACTAGGCTTTTTCAGCTAGGAAAATTCACTTTTAAGCAGAATTTAGTGTGAGTGTTGTGGCAAAATTACAACTATACTGGAGTTTATCAATACTTGCTGTCACATAATTGTGCAGCTTCAATACAGGAAAATGTGTGACAGAGCTGGCTCACCTCTGCTCGCTGCCTATTATGCTCAGTGTTTGATGAATAAACTAAAACAAAGCAAAAGAACATAAAGCAGGACATCAGATGGTAGAGTACATTTCCACTTCTTCTTTGGACAAACATTGATATGAATACTAATGAGCAAGCAGAGCACTCATGTTTCACGATAAACAAGGTTAAAAAAAGATTTGGACTAAGGCAATACATAGCCCCTTTTATTTTCAACTCAGTATTTTTCTGGTGTCAACTATGTGATTTTAGACTTATCTTCCATCTGAATTAAGCAGGTTATTCACCATACAAAATTGATATTTTAATTTAATCTTCCCTCCCTATTCATTTGTAAAGTGCCTATAAAAATGGCTCCCAAATGGAAGACTGTTAAGAACAATGATATAATAAGCAGAATAAACCATATTTCAATAAATCTCTTATTCTTCAGAAAACTGCTTTTGATTTCTCTGTACACTGAAAATTAATTTATGACTTCAGTACTTTCAAACACTACTTCTTCAGCATGTGTTTGGAGTGTTTTTTCTTGGGTATCACAGTGCAACAACAGATTATTAACCAAATAATGTACAAAAGAAAGAAATTAGAAGAATCATATAAAATCTATATTCAATTATGTGCACAAAATTTTCAGAATATGCAATGTACAGAAGAAGAGCCAAGTAACTTGTAATTGTTAAAAAATAATAATTTTTTTTATTAATTTAGAGGAAGAATATAAAACAAAAGCAAGTCAGAATTTTATACCCAGCACCAATTTTAAAAGTAAAATATTTTTCTACATAGTACTCATTTTGCAGATTACTTATTTTCTGCCCAGCAATGCGGTTTTTTTTTCTTTTTTTTTTGTGTACAAATTATGAAAAAATATTTTCCTATTAGAATAAGAAAAATATAATTGGGAATATTCACCATCAGTACTATTTTAGTTGTTCAGCTGAGATAGCATTATTTCTGGACTTGCTCTGGATGAATTCCAAGCAGCAGAAAAAGTACAACTGTGTGTACTTTCAAGGGTAATTGCTGTACAGGCATTTGTGCATTCGCAAGGTGGAAACACTACATTTTCAGTCATACTTGTGGGCAAAATGTGACTCACATCTTACCTTTGTAAAGAGAAATGTTATCAGAATAAGCTGTTACTGTTCAAGTAATTGTGATGTTTTAGTATCTTCATGATACAATATAGTTGTCATTTCCTGAAATTTGATAAATATTTAAGTACATTTCCCTGTTTTCTTTCTCTACATACACTGGCTAGACAAAACATGCTATGAACAGAGTTATTCCCAAAATATATCATATTATCTTTTTGTTGTTGCTAAATTGTTGCATTTAAAAAAGAATTGAGCATTATATTCCATTTTCATAAGCAGAAACAAGTTTTTAAAATTGAAATTAAAAGTCAAATCTGCCCACAGATAGTTTCTTTGCAAACCAGTGCCTTTTTCCCTGAGTTTGACAATGCTTTTGATATTGTTCTGTTCTCCCAGGCATGAAGACAGCAACAGTGTTTTCATTTAGCATGAAATTCACACCTGCAGAAAAGCACAGACAAAGCAAAGAGGGGTTTAAGTGGGTGGCAATTAGTATAGCTTGATAGGGTTAATCTGTATGTAACAGGCAATTATCTTTTAATGGATACGAAGAGACTACTGTAGCCTGCCTTGACAGTCATGGTGGTTTTCAAGGGACTTTTATCCCTCTCTGGAATTCTGTAAATGCATTCTCATGGTGACTGCTCTGTCTCTTAGCATGGGTGAGCATTCCTACACCCAGCAAAATATATGCATACAGATCTTCATGTTAAGAGGCCAGAATAGCTGAGCAAGGCACACGTTAGCGACTGTGAATTGGTGGCAGGCGCTGAACTTGTGGAAGGATGCGGTGAGGACAAGCATAGGACTGAGGCACTGCTCTGAGGCGTCTCAAGGGCTGAAAATTATGCATTTAGCATATTGTGGGATTTCTACAGGATTCTGGAAGATGCTTAGTACTGCTTTGGATGTATCTATTGGGTCTTTTAAAGATGCTTCTTGAGATAGGACTGAAGTTTACAAAGTCAAGTGGCCTAATCTATGTTACCTGGTGTTAACAAAACCTCAGTATGAGCAAGTTACTGACGTTACATCATCAAACTGGATTAGTAATAGGTACCTCATTCCTTAATAAGATAAATGGGAAGGACAGCTGGTAGATATTGTAGAGAATACATTGTTTTATGCTCAAGTAATACCTTTTTCCTGAAGATTACTGACGTATGTAAACTGGTGTCATTTTTTCTTCCAGGAAAATCTGCAGTATCAATGAGAGCTTCCATCAGCACAGTCAGAACTCACATGAAACTGGGAACCAACCTGGATCTCAAAAGTCATAAGAGGCTGCAGTTTATGATGTTGCAGCTGATATCCTATCTTATCTTCTTTTGTGGAGCTAGAAAAATTCAACTTTTTGTGAGTCATCTATTTAGGATGAGAAAAAGGTGTTATTCTCTTGATGAAATCCTCTTTACAAATACAGTCTTGATTCCCTGAACATAACAGAAATCCAACAATAAAGTTTGAAAGTAAATAAATAAAAATACTTTTGTTCACTGCTCTGAGACCTTTTTACATAGCATGCACCTAAAAACACTTTTAACTTCCTTTTTAGCTCAAGATAAAGTTATCTTTTTTTATTGTTATATACATATTTCTCAGCAAGCTACACTCACTCAGCCTGTAATCTTTACCTCCTTATTTTTCAGGTGTTTTTTCTTTCTACCTAGCTACAAATTTTGTGGCATAATTTAAGCAAAAGTTATTATTTTTTAATTATTAATTATTGGGACTGATTTAGCACATGATGCCACAAAGATGACCAAGGAGGGTAATGAGCCATGTATGAGGGCAGACAATTATTAATTTGACTTTGCCATTGAAACAACATTTCCTTATTTTTTGTCTTCAGGACAAATACTGGCCAAAAAAGCATCTTCATTCCCTTGGTAAGCTCTTCTCTGGACAGATCTGTATTCTTGGGATGGAATTACTTAGTGGTTTAACCATGTTCTTACTCATCCTGTCTTAGATGAAAGGTAGTGTTTACAGCTGTCAGGCTGAGTGAGGTCTAACTTAGACACAGTAAGGAAGAACAATGATTTGGCAGCAGATAGCTCATCAACACTGTAAACATTGCTTGTATACAAGCTGGAGCTGAATTCCTCTTGCCTATGCAAGGCACTTTTCTTGCATGTCCAAACTAAGATGCCTGAGGATTTCTAGAGCACTGATATCCATTACATTTGGGATGTGAAATTTACTTCAGTGTGGCAGTTTTCACCTTTATTTTCTCTTTATAAGTGTTTATAATTTTTTTTTTTCATTTTACAAATTTCAACTCTAGAAAACTCATTGAACTCTAGCAAAAGAGCTACCATCTTCTGTAACAATAGAATACAGTCTTCAAAAGCTGTTTCTGTGTCTGCCAGAGACTTCAGCTTCACTTCATTATTCACTTGCAAAAGCAATCTTCATTGAGTACTGTTTGTTCTTGAACATTAGTAGTTCAGATTATCATTTGCTTTTGAGGATTCTGAATTCTGATAGCTGGTTTAAATGCTGATAAAAGTTAGAAAATAAATTTAAAAATGAACCAGGTAAAATTAACCACAGAGAAAAGATAGAAGTGCATCATAAACAGTAAAGTAAAACACAACTTTACTATTTTCACTAAAGAGACATCGTGTTTTTCAAGTGGTTATTTTAGAGCAGAAGTGTCAGGTTTACTAGAATAATATAAATCAATGAACTAAAAAAACCTGAACCTTAACAGATTGCTTTTTCAGGGAGCAGTCTGTTTTAAACACAAGCCCTTAAAAATCAACGCATCCCCAGTCTAAAGTGAACCAATCACTACAAATGGTAAATTGTGTCATTAAAATTCTTTAAAAGATGTTGTGGCAATGTTGCATGTTCCTACAGTGTCATGCTGCCCATAAGATGACTGTGGACTGTCTCAGAACCCCATTATTCCCTATGATCTCTGCTCTCTTTCATGGATTTGTTAAAACCCAATTCCTTACTGCCACAACTCTAGGTGTCTGCTTATTGCTCCTTATTTATATTCAAGTTTCCTATCCCCTTGCTTCCATTCTGTCTCTCCATATAACTGTCTTTTATACAGACTTTTTTCTCTTTTTGGAAGGCTCTTTCTAGTTTCCTCCTTACTAAAGGGCCTGTGTTCAACAATATTTTTTCTTCTCTTATCATTGCAAGTTTTCCAGATTTTTTTGTCTTATAAATTCTTTACACTTTATCAAATATAACTGTGATTGCATTTTATCTCCCATCTTGACAGTAGATGAAAATACCTTCAATTTTAGCATGTTTTATTGCTGAAATACAGTTTTCCCATTCTTGCTAATGCTCATATTACTTTATGCCTTGCCTTTCCTCTATTCTCCCCCTCTTGCCTCTTTTCTCCAATAGGGTTATTCTGTTTTGTTCTCCTTCTAAGATCCCTGCTGTCTGTCCACCTTTTCAGATGTGTACTTTTGTGTTCTCTATTATTATTTTCCTGTTATGTCTGGGAAAGCTATTCATGGTGTTTGCATTTTGACCTGTAATAGGAGGAGAAGCTGTAATGAGACAAAGGAAAGTAAGGTAGTGCCTAATGTCATTATCAAAGCAGTAGAATATTCAGAGTTGTGGAATATTTGCATTCATCAGATTATTTGTACTTATTATTTCTTAGTAAAAAATAAACCAATTATATGTTCCCACACAATAGACATTGAGAGAATAGGCAGATAGATAAACTGGTCTGCTGGATTTGTGGACGTTCTACTTCTTACATTAAATAGCAGAAAAATAAGAAATTGTGTGTTGAGTTTCAGTATGTAATTTTCTGCTATCTCAAGCTCAGTCAATGTAGCTTTCCTATATAGATCACAGCAATGGTTCCTATAATGCCAGTGAAGCAGAAAACATACAGATGCCATTAAAACACAACCAATCTACTCAGAGCCAATAAAGTAGCAATTAAATAACTTACATCTGCATGAGTTAAAACAGGCGAGAGGAGTTAATTACAAAATCTTACATCTGCCTGTTTTCTTAAGGAAATTGCCTTACAAAATTTTTCTTCCTTAGCCCAGAGTACTTCAAGGAGAACACATGTGGAGGAGAAGAAAAGATAAATTAACTCTTAAAGGTTTTTACACTCCTAGAAGTTTATCTGATGACTATGCATCCTGAAAAAAATCTGATCAGGCTAAATGGAGCTACTGCTCAAGGACTCTTAAATAAATGCTAAAAAATGTCATAAAATAATTTGTTTCTGCATGAGCTACTCTCAATATATTTTGTTTTTTGACTAGGAACACAGATGAAGAAGAAATGCACATCACTTTCCAGTGTCCTGTTCCTTTTGCAAAAGACTAAACTCAGCTCAGTCATAAAGTTTTTGAATGCCTTCTCCCATTCCCTGTTCAAAAAAGCAAAGAACTCTCAGCTGGACTTTGAAAATTACATACTGTGCAGTTACCAATATTTTTTGGTTTATCTTACCAGACCCATTTGCATCTATTTATTTTACATTTAGTGGTCAAATGAGGATGAGGTCATGACCTCAAGTCCACACGATTAAAGAAATTCTTGGCTAGAGTTTGACTATCTGACAAATTATCTCCTTCCTTTCCTTTTCCTCTTCCATTCTCCTGAACAGTGGTTTATTATGAATTACCACTTGCATAGCAAAAAGAATCCCTTACATTAAGTACTTAGCTTCAGTTTCCCCTCACTATAGATTTTTTTTCCTAAAGTCTTCTAAGAAAAATTAAAACAAAGTCACTTTTGAATCATGTTAATAATATCTGATAATGTCAGCTCCGACTCTTTTCTTGTATGTGTTCTCTTGAGAAAATATTTAGTACATTTTTCTTGAAAAACAAAACAAAACAACACAACACAAAAAACCCCCACAAAATTCAGACACACAAGCACAAATAAAGGTAAAAATACTTTCAAGTAAGTGTATAAATGAATTTTTTTCAGAGAAAATAATATCTAAATATGAAAAGCATGTTAAAAGAAGTCTGAATATATGGTACAGGAAGATAATAGTGTGTTTAAATAGAATTTTGTATCTGGAAAAATATGAAGAGTTATAAATTGCTCAGGTGACTGTTTTTCAGAATTTCTTTATTTTTAAAGTATAGAAGCAGTTAGAGGTTAATGCAATGTATGAAACTGAAAATTCCTCAAGATGTTTGTAATTCTGTCCCCACAAATTCATTTATTGATCAAGTTGATTAATGCTTTTACCTCAGCCATTCCGATAAGAGCTAGAAATGTGGAAAAGAGAACTCTGGCTTTTACAAAGGCTTTAAAATGTATTTTATTTTTGCAAATCTAAGTAAATGACATTTCAGACAGAATTCTAATAGTATGTGATTGCCACTAGTTAACCAAAATGAAGGGAATATAATAATATTAATTTATAATATTAATTAATCTAAGATTTATTCATATTTATTTATAATTAATTGATATATTAAAATAATAAATATACTAATAATTAAATATTTTATTATATATTAGTTTTCTCTTGCTTTTTATAACATTTTTGGTACAATTTACTCAGTTATTTGTTGTTTAATTTTCCTTAGTTGTTTTTTTCAAATTTTCTCTTTTCTCTTTAGGATTTTTATTTGCTTTTGATACCTTCCCATTCTCTTTTGTCTCATATCTTCTTTCCTCTGCCATTTGTCTGACTATGTCTCAGTTATTGTGTTTTCTTCATTATTTTCTCCCTCATGACCTCCTGGCAACCATGAAGCAATGAAAACACGATATTAAAAATATTTAGAGTTATATTTTGCCTTACATAGTTTATATTTCTAACTGTGTTGCTAAGCTTTATCTTCAATTCTGTCCACTTTGTCTTGCCGTTTATTAAGGAATCTGGATTAAAAAAATCCAACTGACCAAATGAACAAAAAAACCCAGACAAAAAAACCCCCAGCTAGACTAACAGCTTCTGATCATGCTGTCCTAATGTGATTGTCAGTACTTTCAATGACATTATGATTTGAGAGTCGATAATCTTACCTTTAGAAAGCCAGCCAAAAAAGCCTAAAATATTTTAAAAACTTGAAATTAGGTAATGTGCATATAGCAAATGTTTTATTTAGCTTTTTTTCTCTGGTAAAATTTCTTCTTAACAAGTATTGTTTATCATCAATATTTATCATAAAATTAACACTTAATTTTTGTCTGTGTTCTATGTCTACTGAAATGTGCACCCTAGATGAATCACAGGCCATTCAGCTGATAAACCTACAGACCTAATTCTATTAGATCATGTTTATGAAGAGGTTGTCAAAATTTCAGGCATATTTCAAGAATCATCCTGTGTCTTAAAACCTCAGTGAAAGGAAAACATTTAATTTAATTTTGTCCAGGCTTCCTCAGCTTGTTTTTTTTTATTTAGGCCTCTTCCAGGCAACAGAAATTTACTTCAAAGAGAATCAGATTTAATTATGGAAAGAAAACAAAGCCCCTTCTTTCCTTTCATTTGGTTAAAGCTGTGAAGATGAAACTCCATCTGTTTACTTTTTTTCCTAATGTATTCTTTTGTGTCAGGTAACACTGCTTCAGTGAAGAGAGAGGACCATATACTCTTTAGATGGAGCCCCGTGCCTTTAAAATAAGTCAGATTCAGAGGTATTTCCACAGAAGCCCAGACCCAGCTCCCTGATGCTCCTTGCTGCCTTATTATTACTTGACAGCTCATCTCCCTGAGGGGACTGTGAATATTTTGCCAACAGCCATCCCAACCATTGTCTCCAGACAAAAGGAAGTGGGGTCTTTGATGCATACACTATGAATTCAAATCTTTGGGATTTCTCAGGAGATAGGTACCAAAGGGGTTTGATGAAGCCTGGTTTTTGGGGAAAAAAGTTACCTAAAGCTTTTTGCTACAGGTACTGAATCCTTTGTATCTATTTTAGCATTAAGAGGTCAAATATTTGGCAAGTGGGGAAGACAGAAGCTCTGGCTTTGTCCTGGTGCAGTGGAAGATAGGGTCTTGCCTTTCACGTATTTTAAACATCTGATAATGTGCCCTTTCTCCTCTGAAACAAGGATCTATTTCCTTCAAACTTACCCTACTACTATTACTTACTACTCTCTCCATCACATTTTTATATGGTTTTGTAGTAGTATTGCAGCTTAAATTACTTAACTATTCTTGCATTAATTGGCAATTTTCTGTGGTCAGAATAATATACTTAAACACTGTGTTATGTTTGTACTGAGACGAAATATAGGAAATTTTATAGTGGCAATGAAACAAAATCAGCAGGTGTGATTATCATGATAACTACACCCCTGGGTGCTTAGAAGCACATGGCTGCATCTGGTCTATAGTTATCTCTCCAGGGGTGAGATTATTTCATGATAACCACACCGCCCTAATGGCCCATTGCTTAAGTAGTATTCATGACCCTTATTCAGAATCTTGCCTATATTGAACAGGCTGAATTTCTCCCCCACCCCAGCTGTCTCTACTTTTATGTTTTTAATGTAATTCTTTCTTTGTTCATTTCTATTCATTAAAGAGGAGCATTTGATATAAATGCAGAATGCATTGTCTTTAATACCAGAATTGCAGATGAGTAAAATTTATGGTTTGGATCAAAACAAGCATTTATCTAGATTCTAGGTATAGCATAACTGATTTTGTGTCACACATCTGGTGGAACCTGACTGGCATTATTTGCTATGAAAATATCAATTACAGAATAAGGACTTTTCCAGTGCTCTGAACAAAAAATAATGATTTCTACCTTGTCATTGTATTATTGCTACAGAAGGTGTAAAGAAATGAGAGCAGGAGCAAGAGTTTCCTATCCTTTCTCACCTTGCAGTCATTGACAATCAGTGTGATTAGCAATTAGACTGAGAATACGCTAAAATGTTACAGAGGAAGAACTCCAGAATTCAAAGAACCAAGGGCTGGGCAATGCAGATAAAAGTTTAATGCCACCCTTGCAATTGCTGTCATCATCTGATTCCTGGTATGTGGCAGGGCTCTCTTAATATATTTAGTGTCCTGTGTCACCTAATTAAATCTGGCTAACAGTGTGCAACTGTAAACACTGCATAAACACTTAATTAGTACAGAAGGAAAAGAAAAACTATAGCTTGAAGGAAATATTTTTATATTTCATATAATAGATTATTTTGCCACTTCCCTTTAAAGGTTAATGTATTTTCCCAGCAGTTTAAGTTGAACACAAAGGTTTAGAAAGAGAAAAAATGACAGGAAAGTGAGTGTTACCAAGTGAAAAACAAAGGCTTTCTTCCTCTTAAAAGGACTCAAGACACCACTAATCTCATCTGGTTTAGCTGATAAGGTAGGCATCGAGATGGTGAAATGGATTCAAAAGATGAATCTTTCTTTATCAGGCACATTCAACTTTCATTTTCTTTTTGGTACTATTTTTTCTTTCATAGAAATAAAAAAAGTAAGATGATTACTTTTCACAATGTAGCAATCATTCAATGAATTAAACCAATATTTTATTTTTTAAATTGAGGGGATGGCACAAGATATTTCTTAATTAATTTCATAATTCCTAAGAGCAATTAAAAGGATTATTGTGAGAATGACGGTTGTAATTTAAATCAATTTTAGTACATAAAGTCATTTTACCACCGTCATCCTCTCTCCCTAGCAACAGTGGATCAGAGCATGACAGGGAAGTGAAATATGCCCACTGCATTCAGACTGGGTAAGCACAAATTAGAATGTTTGATTGCCTGAGTCTCTCACCTCCATTGTCTCTGAACAACACTTTCAGGTTTTTCTCTTCCAGGGTCTTCATGGTTTTAAAACTTTCTGTATTTTACAAATAGGATCCAAAGCAAATATATATTCAGGTAAAATGCAGAATCATAGAGTCATAGCATATCCTGAGTTGAAAGAGACCCACAAGGATTATTGAGTCAAACTCCTGGCTCTGCACATGATCCCTCCAAGAACCCCATCCATTTGCCTGAGAGCACTGTTCAAATGTTTCTTGAACATTTGGCAGGCTTGGTGCCATGACACCTTCCCTGGGTAGCCTGTTCTAGTGCCCAGCTGCTCTTTGGGTGGAAAACCTTTTCCTAATATCTAACCTAAATCTCTCTTGACCCATTCCTCCCATTCCCTTGAGTCCTATTGCTGGTCACCACAGAGGAGAATGAGATTGGTGCCTGTCCCTATGTTTCATCTTGTGAAGAAGTTGTAGACTGCAGTGAGGTCTTCCCTCAGTCTCCTCTTTTTCAGGCTAAACAGACTAAGTGACCTTATCAGCTTCTCCTCTAGACCCCTCATCATCTTCAGAGCCCTCCTCTGGACACTCTCTAATAGCTTTACATCCTTCTTACATTGTGGCACCTAAAACTGCCCCCAGCACTCGAGGTGAGGCTGCCCCAGTGCAGAGCAGAGTGGGACAATCCCCTCCCTTGCCTGGCTGGCAGTGCTGTGCCTGATGCCCCCCAGGATGCAGCTGGCCTTACATTCACTCATTCACACTGTTGACTTGAACTGACTGGGACTCTCAGATTCCTTTCCACAGCACTGCTCTAAAGTGTCTTGTTCCCCAGCCTTTATGTACATTCAGGATTGCCCCATCCCAGGTGCAGAATCCAGCACTTGCTCTTGTTGAACTTCGTGCAGTTGGTGATTACCCAGCTGACTAATTTGTTGAGGTCACTCTGCAGGGCCTCTCTGCTTTTGAGAGAGTCAACAGCTCCTCCCAATTTAGTATCAGGGGCAAATGTACCCAGTCTACCTTCAAGTCCTGTGTCTGAGTTTTTTATGGAAATATTGAAGAGTACTGGCCCTAAAAGGGAGCACTTTGGAACTAGTAACTGAAACATGAAATTTATATTTTCTGGTCCTTTTTTTGTAAAACATTTTGCAAAAAATATGACTGAAAGAGCTAGGAGGAGTGGAATATATGTTATAGATGTGATGCCTTTTCCTGGTCTTAAAATCAAGAGTCAAACGTGGTTAGAAGGGGAAAATGGATTTTACCTTGGTATTTATTTTAAGGATCCTTAGCAGCACGACGTCCAGGTCAAATGCACTGAAATGCACACCGCAATGCCCACTGAAATGCACACTGCAATCCCCCCACCAAAAAAATCTAGTATAACATTATAGGTTTTACTAATTAGCATATCTATCAAAAATTCCCCAATGAGAGGTTCAAGTGAGCCCCCCCCTCCCCAAGGAACATTCCCCTGGATGGTTCTATCTTAGTTTACAGAATGTGTTCTGGAGAGGACCTTGGGGTCTGGGGCACACTGATCCCTAGCTACGAAGCTTCTAAAATGTTCAGTCTCCTAGCTGAACAAACAAGTCCAAGAATGTAGGCAAAAAGCACTAATACAGAAGTTGTAAAAAGGTATAACAGGGGTATAAAAGAAAAGGCAAAAAATCTTCATGGCATCAGATGGAAGCCATAGAAAACAAATGTTCTGCTATTTTAATATTATTTTTTAACATTAACCAGTAATACAAAACTTGGAAACAGAGAAACAATAAGCTTTTAAGCTATTTGCTTCTACACCTAAATTTTGCATCAGCAAGTCTACTCAAGACAAGCAACAGCAACAGCATAGTTCATTTTCTCTCTTAACTTCAGGAATCCCAGCTCAGTAACCCCTAGAGACCTCAGTGAATAATTTAATTCCCCCTCTAGAAGGGAAAAATGCTGAAATCCACAGACTATTCCTCTTAAAACATCTAAACAAAATTGTCATCCCATGCAAGTCATAGTTTTCCTTCTCAGGCAGCCACTCAAACACCTGTCTAATATAGTTGTGTGTCACAAGGTAAACAAATACAGCCTTAACTTCAAATATTCAAGGTAACTTCATTGTGAATGTTTCTTTAGTAACAGTTTTGTGGAAGAAAGGGAAAACTGTTTATCTCTTATAACTTTTTCCTTTGGTTTTATTAGTAAATGCCTCTTTTCCCTAAAAGAGCTTGAATTAGTGAGATATAAGGGAACGAAGAGAGACATTTAAATAAATTCATTAAGCTCTGTTATTCTCTAGCTGAATGATATTTGAGCAATCCTGAGTGATCAACAAAGAATGAGGTACTTCTGAAGAAAACATGACCTCCCATTCATGACATGGGATGAAAAGTGTAGAATGACATTTTTCATTTCTAATTTGTAAAATAAATTGAAAGGAATTTCTCCTGTGTGACATAATAGAAAAATAATATCTATTTTTCACATGCCATCTGCAGAAGCACGTTATGCTGCTTTTCTTAATTGTATTCTGCTCAGGAAAATATACAATCTTATGCAGAGCTTTCACCATGTGAGCTCTCCCATAGGAGCTGAAATTATATGACTTTAAAACATTATTTGTGTCCTTAAAGCTAAACTTATTTTAATTTTTAACTTGAACTGAGATCATGCTGCTTACAATTGTAAAATATTGCGCATCATGGTTTTTACGTCACTGAATTTATCTATGAAAATATTTTTATAACTAAAAATGAAAGTTTTACAGAAGAACCCAGAGTTCCTTTTCACTATTTTTTGTATTTGTCTAAGAAATGCAAACTAATCTAGAGTTATAATATTGGAACCACCCAGTGTTGTCAATAAGATATGTAACCAATAATTTCATTGTGCAAAAAGAGTCCTTAGGGTAATTTTTTTCTTCAATACATCATTCATCCTTCTTTGTATGTGTGTTAATGGAAATTTTCTTCCTTATATAAATAATATTTATATAAATAAATTTCTGTAGTAAATATTCCAACTTTTGAAGGAACATTTGTATTCAGAATAAACATGATTATTACATTCTCAGTCTCTTAAGTAAATTTTGTGTGCTGTTTCTTTTCAAACAAGGAAAAAATATTCCTGTTGGAATGCAAACAAATGTTTTCAAAGAAGAGAAAGCATTGAGAGCTATGCAGTATTTTTACATCTCATTTGGAATTACCAAGTTAAACAAGGAGAAAATAATTACCTTTTGCCATTTAATATAGATCTGTTTCAGGTCATAGCAAGTGTAGCACAATTAAGCAAGAAGAATAAGTCATGGGAAAATAAGGATGAAAACCTCTCCTAACATGTCTGAAGAAATGAACCCTGCTTATAAATGTCACGTGGTAAAACTTGGCAAGTAGATGAAGGGAGAGCATCTTCAATATTAATTCGTCATTATTTTGAATAGGCCTGTTAGGCTTCTCTCTTTAAATATTAGGCCATTACCAAACTTAAAATAATGCTTCCTGTGATTTATATCTGTGATTAAAGTATATAGCAGTGCATTCACACACATTTTGTTATCTAGTTTATTTGATATCTATTTTTATTAATAAGCTATCTCATTTAAAAAAATAATTTTCAATAAATCTGTACATTTCGTAACTTAAGAAAAAGCCTGCTTTATCAGTGGCAATAATACCACTGACAATAAAACAGAAATTATATGTCTTGCTTTAACTCTCTCTCATCTAATTCTAGCTATTAAAAAAACCCAAAATATTTATTTGTAATGTTTATGTTTTTTTCTGAGTCTGTGACAAATTGTAAGTATATCATGCATAGCAGGTTTTGTAATTATTAATCTCTTGTTTAATAACAAGTGAACAGTAAGAGTGTCATCTTGAAAAGCAGATTGTCCTTTCATGAGACATATCTTAAACATATAAAAAAAATTGTTTATTAAAAAAAGTACTCAAAATTTACAAGATTAGACTTGTGATTTTAAATCAATACACAGAGATATGAAAAGACGATTGTAGTCCTCTTTGGGAACAACAAAGAAAACTTTGCAAAAAAACTACTTTTTTTTTACATTTGCTAATTTAAGTAAAATATTTTGAAAGGAGTCACTGAACTCTTGTGTACTATTATAAGTTCTGTCCTGGGTGGATATTTATGGTAGAGAAATAGCATCACTGCACTGTCAATGGTGAATTGTCTTGGCACTAGCAATACTTACAATTAACATCTCCTTCCAAACAGAGCACATTTTTTTGCTCCTTAGATAATTGAGATGACAAACCTCATGAAATGATAGGTTGTAATTTCCTGATACTTGTACTGTTCAGTAATGAAGCCATTTTTGTATAATAAAGCAAGACCATTTAGGCTGCCAAATAGAAAAAAGCCATATAAGCATAAAGCCCCCGTATACTAACAGAGTAATTCATTTTCTGACAATGGTTAAGAAACTCCTTTTATGTATCTATTGAATAGTCAATGGCCTCTACCCTCAAGAATGCTGAGAAGAAGCAAAGCAATTATTCTCAATAAAACAACATGACCAAATAACTATTCAAAAGAAAGATACTTTTAACAGTAGAGTTTTAATAAAAAATGTAAGAGCTGAAAAGTTTTTATATGTAATGGAGTGTTTGGATTTATTAAAGAAACATTTTGTCTCTTTTTATAACTGATGAAACTATCTACCTGTGATATGAGGACTATCTACCTATCATGTACTGTATATAAAATAGCAGATTGGCTATTCATCAGCTAAAACATGTAATGAAAAATCTCAGGAAGAAAAGAGGCCAAACAGAAAATGACAAAAGCTCATTATGAATCCAGAAAACAGTGAATGAGAGTGTCCTCCCTCTTCCATTTATTTAGAGATAAGGGATATTTTTAAAAGCCTTTGGAGCTGATCCCGGTCATTTCTCTGACCTTCTTCTCAACCCAAGATCCCTGTTCCCAGATCAGTCTTGTTACTCTAAGAAAGCAGAAGCTAAGGACAACTCTCTCCTTCCTCCCCGTGGCACCAGCCTGAATCTGCACAGCAAGTTTTCAGGTCAGCATGCCTCCACCATTTGATTTTAGAGAGAATCAAAAGAAATGAGATGGAGTTGTAAGAGTCTACTTAATAAGAGTTTTCTCTCAAGGATTTTTCATGGGCTATTTTGATGATTTTATATGGTTAAGCACTAACATCTTCTTAAACCTGAAGTCATTTAGACCACTTATTTTTGGAAAGGATGTAGAAGCCAAGCCAAAATGAAAATAGTAGAATTAAATTCACATCTCATTCATTTTTCACTCTCATTACAATGTTGCTTTTGAGAATTGGCTTGCTTATTTTTTGATTTATAAAAGTTAGGGAAATGTTTCCCAAAATGATGAAGGTAACTTACAATGACAATCTTGTCAGTATCTTCCGCATTTGTAAATATTCAAATTATCAGGAATGCAGTGAATAGGTATGTACAACTTACAGAAATAAGGTGTGCTGGTTTGTCCTGGGATAGAGTTAATTTTCTGCTTAGTAGCTTGTACGGTGTTGTGTTTTGCATTTGGGACTGAATGAGGGTTGACAACACTGGATTTTTCAGTTGTTGCAGGGCAAGGTCTTTTCTATTTCTGACACTGTCCCACCAGTGAGTAGTCTAGGGGTGCACAGGGAGTCGTGAGGGTACACAGCTGGGACTGCTGACCTCAACCATCCCACACTGTTTGTCATCATGCTCAGCAAGAACAGTTGGGGGAAAGAAGGAGGAAGGGAGGCCAGCTCGGACTTCCTCTATTTCTCTTCCCAAGTAATTATTACATGTGTTTGTCTCTTCTGTCCTGGAAATGGCAAAATATCTCCCTGCCTTTGGGAAGGAGTAGATACATTTCTTATTTTCTTGTGCAGCTTTTGCTTTCCCTATTAGACTCTCTTTGTCTCAGGCCATGAGTTTCCTACATTTCACCCTTCCAGTTCTCTCCCCCATCCCATGGGAGGGGGAGCAAGCGAGTGGTTGTTCCATGCTTAGCTGCCTACCAGCGTTAACAGCATGAGATGACAGTCTTGCCTAGAGGTAAAACAACAAGGAAAACAGTTTTGAGGTTTTTTTTAATTTTGGAATTTAAGCAAAGTAAATAATTTCTTGTGTACCCCTCTTTTAATTGTGTTCTTAGATTGTATTTGCCTTTCTCTAATATTAAAATTGTCATAATTGATAGTAATTTTCTTTTTGTTTTTCTTTACCATTGAGTCCCAGTTGAATGAGGACAAGTGCGGGAGGCCAAAATTGTGCTGGTCATGAAATTAAACCTGACATAAGGAAGAAGTATTAAGAACTGAGCTATATCTTCTAGAGGAAGTACCCGGACTTAACTTTAACACTTTTAGTGTTGTAAAATGAAATGTGACACTTTATAAATTGTATGATTGCCTTTAACATTATGCTGCACTGCTATTGTTTTTATGTTTACCACTGAATCGTATCATATCTCTGCCAGGCTGAAGATCCCATCACCAGTTTTCTTTTCAACAATGCAAGTATGATGAAGTCAAGGCTGTTCTTTAATTGAACTCATGTATCTTTTCATTGCAAAACATATTTTTTCAAACTCACAGTCACTCTCATTCTTATTGTCTTACAAATCTACAAAAGTTTGTTCATTTTCCTCTTAAATCAGAATCTATTAATTTCTCACATAACAAGAGTATGACTATTTTTGTATGAAAAAAATAATTTTTTGCAATTATTATTCTCAAAGAGAAAATACGAGCAGTTTTTAGTTCGGTAGCTAAAGTTTTCCTTAGAATACTCTCAAATAATTTCTGTCTCTTCTCAAAATCTGAAGTTACTGCTACAATAAGAAAATTGTTAACTAACTGAGGCAGCAACCTTGAACCCTCTTAAGAGATTTCTTCATCATTTCGAAATATAATTGTATCATCCTTCTCTTTATACTCTTCCATCCTCGGTAGGGGAGAGAAATACTTGTTTAATATGTCTGTCTTTTGTAAATATTAATAGCAATATAAAACTGACTAGTCAGCATATTTATGGTCTTTTTTTTTTAAAGTGGTTTCAATAAGAAAGTAGTTAGTTGTGGGGGTCTTTTGGGATTTTCCTTCCCTAAAAATATTAGAAACCCTTCACCCATAATAAATCTGGGAGTTTTGAAGTTATTTTGAAGTTCGATTGACTCAATCAAGCTCTTTATGGAGTCAGATTAGATGTTTGAAATGAGATCTTCTGGCCTTACATTCTGTGAACCTATGACACAAAATGTATTTTAAAAAAACACCATATCCAAACTCTTGAAATAAGACATTGTATAGATTTTGCTTGGTTTTGACAGGAAAAAGATACACAGTAAATCTGTAAAAAAAACCCCAGAAAGGTACTTTTTATTCAATTATTATTGCCACAGCTAGTCCATGTTATATGGTCTCTCAAGATTGTTTGATACAGGCAACTTTGCATTTAACACACACCTATACACAAAATATAAAAGTAAGACTTTTTTAAAATGCATATTTAAATGTAGATAACTTGGAATATAGTAGCAATGTTATAGTTTCAGGATCATTATTGATCTAATAAAAAAATTAGGTGGAAATTGTTATTATACTTTAAACTCAGAGGGAAAGGATCTTATCACTGGAAAATCTCAGTATTCTCATACTTCACCAGATTGTAAATACATAGTAAGTCATTACCTTAAATCCCATGCCCTCATTTCATGAAGTTCTGTTAAGCACTGAACAAAAATGCCTTTTTGAATTAATCACTCCTGCAAGTAGGAATGCACAGCTGTAGAAGGGAAAAGCCCAGACACATTGAATTTTGTGATTAATCAAAGAAAGGTGAGAGATAGAATGCAGTCTTGCTCTCTGAGAGGTAGCATTGCCTTGTAAACTGCGTATTCCGCAAAAGAGATTATTGTAACTGATCCAAATTGCAAAAACTTCACTTATGTCATGGTAAACTACTTATAATTGTATTACTAGCATTCTTCTGAACACAACTTGGTCTTTACATATTGTCTTCTGTTATCTGAGATTAATAGATATATATCTTTCTTACTGCAATTTTCTTATTAATAAGAATGTTGCACTTCAAGTTATGAAAGGAATAAAACATATTTGGCAGTTTTCCATAATTTTTCAACTACAGTCTTATTCCTTGTGAAAAAGTTATAAGGTATTTGTAGAAATTATATTAACAGTAAAACCAACATTTTTTCGAGGCCATGTATGGAATTCTGTAGAGGTGATAAAGGTCTTCAAGTGCATTTGACATGGCCAGCATTGCTGAATTAAATAAAAGTGCTGTCTGGAGAAAAGCATTCCACAAAATGGGTTTTGTAAGTGGTTGTTGCAAAATTAATATAATCCCACTGCAAATTTTAGACTGCTAAATCCATACTTGTAGTTATGGCAGTAATTTGTGAGTCATGCTCATCACCGGTACAAGTTACACACATTTCTTTTATAGTCTACTTCCTGTATCTACCAGTATCCTATAAAGAATGTACTTTAGAGTGTTCTGTTAAAATACCTGGATTTCAGAGTGAATTAACCTGAATGGCTCTTATTTTCTTGCTTTATGGCTGAATAAGTCCTAGGTAAAAGCTTCTTTATTCTTGTTACTTCAATTTGCTAATATTTATCAGAACATCATAAGTTTCAAAATAAACTGACTTGGCTGTCTCACTCCACCTGCTGTGGGCAGAAATGTTTAAGATCCAACCAGATTTTTATTCCTTTAAGTCCTTTTTCATGAAACTATAGAAGAGAGCTAACATCTAAACATCACAGAGTACTGAGGACAAAAAAGAAGGTTTAGTGCAAATTCATCTCTAAAAATGAATGGGAGGGTGTAATTCTGCTTTAGAATGGCTACTGGAAACTAGTAGAAATTTTTCTTCTTTATAGTTTACAAATTCTTTATTCTTTGCAAAGTATAACACCATTGGTACATACCAATGCTTCTCAGTTTAAGGCTGGTAGCTGCTTCACGGTCTTAATCTTTCAAGACAGTTAAATTAGTCAATATGCTGCATTTTCTGATTTAAATAAGATTTTATCACTGATTTCCATCATGAATGCAGGAGCTGACAAAGTTTATTCACACTTTTTGAGTACATTGAACTACTATTGCTTTGATGATAAACTGGCTATTACTGCATTTGGCTATGATTTTAGTTATTTTGCATGTTTCTTTTCTTGTAACTGTGGACTTTTTTTGATGTCTTAATGAATGGCAATTTCAACTCTACTGAGAACAGCAGCAACTCTTTAGAACATACAATTAAATATCTGCTTTGTGCCTGTGACTATTTTTGCCATCATTTCTATTATGAAAGCTGAAAGACTGACCTTTGAATGCTGCAGTGCCATTTCATCAACAGTGAGATTAAGACATAATTGCATACAGTACAGTAAAAAAATCTCTATCAACAAAATTAAAACTGAGACATTACAGATAAACTGAAATTCTATGAAATAAACAAATTCTTTCTCCTCTACCTGTGTTAGACACATCTGTTAGGGAAGAAAGAAGCAGGGTGGACTTCCTAGGTATATTATATTAGTTTTATTTGGAAACTGAAATCTTTGAAGAGTGCTTCAAAATGGATTCTGGAGATTGGTAGGCAGGAAAAATCTTGTTTTCTGTGTGTTGTATCTACTTATTGAAAGGGGATCAAAATTTTTCAATAATACAGGTTTTAAATGCTCTTTTTTAAATATAAATGGACTGCATATGAATAGCTGTGATTTGAAAACCATGAAAGTAACCAGTGTAGAAACTAGAGCATGACAGTTACTACTCTATTTTTAACACAGCACACCATCACCTTTTGCAAGTATCCAAAGAAACAAACAATCCAATAACAAAGTTCATTTACAGGTCTACATAGCAAAGAGTGACAACCTTCCATTTAAAAATATGTACAATAATGCAACTGATAAAGATGAATCAGGAGTGCATAGAAGCATAGGGATAGAAGTGGGTGCTCAATACTGAAGAAAGACAACATGGCTTAAGAGAAGCGAGGAGAAGAGTAGGTGATGAAATATATCTGCTCATCTTTAAAAGGACCAAAAAGAAACACACAAGTATTACACATGGTCATTTTTATCCTGATTGTGTTTGTTGTGTTTATTTCCACATTTCTCAGGTTTTGGCACTTGAAATTGCAAGATCTTTGAGACAAAAAAGATTTTTCCTGTGTGTTTAGAGAGCATCCAATGCTTGCTAATATTATCAAACTCTATTCAATAGATATATTTCTTTAATGTAGTTTTTGTTTTATTTACAATATGCTTGCCAGAAGGAGAGGTTGGTATATTTATAGACAGTAATTGGGCAGGAGGTCAAAAACATTATCTAATGTAACTTTTTAATCTTTAATTAAATTCCATTTGCATGCACTGCAGGAATAGCCACAAAATTAAGTTAAATAGTTCTGTATTTTAATGTTTATTAGTAGAAGGTCATGATGACAACAGCCCCCTTTTGCAAGATGAGCAATTTTAGTCCAGAAACCAGTAGATGCTTTTTATCAGTTTCAATTCTTGTGTGTCCAAAGTTTCCATTTTTATCAAAGCACTATAGTGGTTGTTGATAAGAAAATTAGCCAGCTGCCTCTTGCTCTTTATTCATGAGATTATACAATTCTTTATCATCATAAGCAGATACAATGACACATTGTAGGTCAAGAATAAAAAAAACTTAATTGTAACCCTTTATCATATTTCTTATTAGATAAGCAGATTAAGAATTCAGCCATCAAGATTTTCTCTAGTGCCTATCACAGTGAAAAATTGCTCCTGAATAAAGTCAAGACAGGGAAAACATAGGGTCAAATCCAGCTTCAATACAGTAAACTATATTTTCTTATGACTTCAGAGTAGAAAGTATGGCTTTACTACAAGTACCTTGTATCTTCTAAATCTAGGAGTGAGTACATTTCATATTCTAAGTGCTCTACAATGAAAGAGTTTTTGTTTTGTTTTCCCTCTTGTAGGTTTTTCTAGAAGCATTGAGTGTGCTTTTCCCTAGCAACATAATTTATAGTATTAGTGGCAATATTACTAGTGTGTTTGGATATTTACATTTTAATTGTTTCATAGGAAATAAGTCTTGAAAGTTTCTTGAGAAATTGTCTAATCCACACCCTGCCCCAAGGCAGTGAAATCATTCCTATCAGGTATTAGTCTAATTTGCTTTTTAAAATCCCCAGTTTTGCAGAGTCTACAATTTTCTCATTTAAACTAGTGCTGAACTATCCTTACTGATGGCAAATAATTTTTTTGATATCTAATACTGCACCTTCCTTGATTTACTTTTACCTGTTATTCCTTGCCTTAGTCTCATGACAGGGAGTTTATGCTTTTCTCATTTTCAGTTGTCTGATCTTCGTACCCTCAGCATTCTCTTCGCCAGACTAATCAGCTCCAAACACTCCTGTCTTTGTAGTCATCTATCATTATTACCATTCTGCACTGATCTCCCACTAGTTAATTCTGTTTTATCTTTTCAGAAAGAACGATGACTTCAGTAGAATAAAAAGCTAGAGCTTTTTTTAAAAAAGTATATGCTTTATCAGCACTGAGCAGACTAGAGGACACACTTCAAGTGTCTTTCATGAAGTTCTTACTGGTGTCTTTCTGTAATAGTCCTTTGTTAAGCCATGCCTCAAGGTTTCCACTGATTTTTACATTCAGATTTATTTTCTTCTGGGTCCTCTTAGCTTAAGCATCCACACTGTACTCATGTGGGATGAATGTCAGGATCTCTTTCGCTTTAAACTGTCCAAACATTTCTCCATATAACTCTATGTTTGACTGAGCTAGGGACTCTTTCTGTAATATTCATGGAATCACAGAATCATAGAATGGTTAGGTTGAAAAGGACCTTAAGGATCATCTATTTCCAGCTGCATTGCCATGGGCAGGGACACATAGACCAGGTTTCTCAGGGCCTCAGCCAGCCTGGCCTTGAACCTTTCCAGGGATGGGGCATCTCTGGGCAGCAATATGCATTTGCCTGCAATAAGTCTTCCTGCTTCCATATTCCAGAGTATGTGTCCACTGCTAAGCCAGCAGGTCCTTCTTATAATGAAATCTAGTATGGAACTTCTAGGTCAAGCTTCATATCAAGATATAGTCTAATAAAAACATTGAGTCAGAAAACTGCTGACCAGAGTAGATAACTGATCTAGAAAGGCCTATGGACTGAGAAATTGAAAACATTCAAATGTCTTGTAGGAGGTACTAGACATCAAGCGTTACTGAGTGCTATACCCCAGACTGTTCAAGAAAAGACTAGGCACAGATGGTGACCATGAATCTGTTGCCCAGGCATGAAGAAATCACTTTGGTGTGAGAACAAAGATGTTACAGACATTTTCTACTCATGCTGCCTAAAAAAAAAAAGCAATAACTGACTTGATGTAGTGCTGAAAATATCCTGTACAGGCAGTACTTGGTGCCTCCCAGAAGTTTGTACCACTAGCACTATGACAGCATGATTCCATGAATCTATAAAGGCTCAGCTAAGACCAGGTCATAACTGCAGAACTGCTGCTCACCATTCATCCTCTAGATCATTTTTCTTCAGCTTCTTACTTCTCACAGTAGCGCTTTGAACTTGTCCACCTTGATGGACATCTTATTTTTTTCAGTAAGGCTTCCTAATTTGTCACAATCATTTTGCATTCTAGCCGTTCCCTTTGGAAGGGTATCCTTCCCAGTCTGCCAACGTGTGCAGACTAACCAAGATGCACTGCAGATCCATCAAGCGATTAAAAATTGAATTATGCCAAAACGAGAAAAAGCCCTGCAATAGCCCCTCCAATTTGATAAAATCCCATTTTGAGGGAACAATTTTTTAAATACACCTTCAATATTGAGTTCTGACTAATTACATTTTTCTTTGCATCACTCGTATGGATATGTCTATACAGGTAAATAGAAGACAGGGAAAAATTCCTAACAAAATGTAATGGATTGACATGTGTCAACACTCCTTGGGGGTGTGTCCTTCTACAATAATAAGGAATATGCTTCCAGATGATCTTCCCCTAGCTTACTCTGTCCTGTGAGAGAGAACCATCAACACATCAGTCACTTTGTACCTGGGCTGTCTCAAGTGAGTTCTGAGTACTGAAGTTCAAGCATGTGATTCACTTAATTCACTATACAACTGATAGTTCTGTCTCTGTTCTTAAGCCAGAACTTCTTCAGGCATTTGACTGGGGATAAATACACATAAGTGACCTGTGATATACAGGTATGTGGTAAAAGCTCATCTGTGGGGCACAGAGACCATGGCAGGAGAGGGGGCCAAATAACACCTTGCATCGGCTACACCCAGGACCACCACAGATGCCATCAGTCCATGAAATTTCGATTTCCACAAATTCCCAGGAGAACAGGGGCACAGGCACACAAACTAAGTCTTCAGAGAAAGGCACGTCCTGTCCAGTTCCCTCCCATAGCTTTCTCAGGAAAGCCTCAGTTCAAAAGTCCACTTGTGAAACACATAGAATCATAGAATGGCCTGGGTTGGAAAGGACCTTAAAGATCATCTAGTATCACATCAAAGTGTGTCAGTGCTTCAGGAGCACATTTTGCACTAAGGACAGTCACTGTTTGCAGTGGGGGATACATTATGGGATACAGAGGAATTTTGGAATTGCCAGGACTTATTAACAGACGTTTAGAGGGGAAAAAAAAAGTGGGAGGATCTAAGTGAATTGGGAAGGGAATTGTGCGTGAATAGAATAATATGGGGATGAAAAGAGCTGGTGGTGATTAAATAGTTTGGTATGCTTCTCTGTCCATGCTCTCTGCCTAAACACTGTGATCTGTACACCTTTTTAAATTCCTTTCTAGCTCTTTCCTTGGATGAGGAATTCTATTTCATGTGTCTGCATGTGTGTGTATTGCAAGGTGAGAGCCAGGAACTGGAGTGGCACCTTGGGTTGTAGAGGCCTGTGATATCAGCATCTGGAGTGAGTGAGGTCTGGGTGTTGGGAGCTGGACTGGACCACAGGCCAGATGGTCTGTGTGCTTGGGTGGCAGCAAGTGGGAAGACCCAAGTGAGTGACAAAAAGAGCCAGGCAGAGGCAGGTGAGACCACTGCCAGATGGTCTGTGTGCCTGGGTGGCAGCAAGTGGGAAGACCCAAGTGAGTGACAAAAAGAGCCAGGCAGAGGCAGGTGAGACCACTGCCTAGAGCCCTGTGCCTGTGGTGCAGCACAGGAAGCAGGTGTGACTGCATGAGTGAGTGTGTAGATACCAAATATTGACCAGGGTGAGATGGCAAGAAAGTGATATGGCCTCAGGGTGGTTGGAGGGTCTACAGGCAAGACCTTGGAAGGAGCTGACTACTGGGAGTCCTGGGGAATCCAGCTGGACTCTGGTGGTGTCCAGATAGGATACCCATTGACTTTTCTGGGTGTATGTGTATGTCTTTAAGAAAAAGAACTCAGAGGCTTTAGTTCCCCTGGGTAACCAGGAGAGTCCCAGGCAGCTCTCTTTGCATGTGTGCATGCATTTTTGTGTGCATGTGAGGGAGCAGATCTGTGGCCTCAAGTGCTCAGATGTCCACATGCCAGCAACCGAGGAGACTGTGATCCAGGGACTGTACATGTGTATCTATTTTATATATATATATACATAAAAATTTAAGTGCATATTTATATTAATATACACCCCCCTTATATCTATATTTATATGTGTATATATATATATATAAAACCCCTAACAAGTCCTTCCTCCTTCACAGACAGAGAGGGGAGCAGGATGAAGCTGCTGGTGCTGTCTGTGTTGATGTGAGTGACTGCATGTCAGTGCTCAATGGCCAGCTTTGTCTGTGTGTGGTGCACACATGTGCTCTGTGTGCACATGCTTAATGGGAATGTGCCTCTCCAGCCTTGCCCCTTGTTGAACCTGGGGCATGGAGCTGCAGCAGGGTAGCCTTTCTTGGACTCAGATCTAGACTGATAATTTAGCCTAGAAATAGGTACATGTGGACTTTTGCAATGTATAAACTTATCCAGCAGTGACTGAACACCCTTTGAATCTAAAGAAACTTTCTAATTTACCCATACCCATACCCTGACTGCATTGTTCTGTTAGAAACAATCAAAAATGAAATTAAATAAAATTCCCTGCAATTTGATAATGCACATGACACCTCTTTTGCATATGATACCACATTAGGTATATCAAATAGAACTGTGGCCTCTCTATAACCTTCTTTCTTACTTTGTGTAAAGTAAATTAATAAAACACAATATCCAATAATCAGGATTGTAAGGAAAGCCAAGGCTAAAGTATATTGTGTTCAAGAATTGGTTACTGTTTATCTAACCCTTCACTCCCTGAATGTCAATTCACATAGGATATGTATCTGAGGAAATGTACTGCTTCATTTGTTACAGCTAAATCCTGGCAATATTATTCAATTACTTATTTCAGGACTATTTCTTCCATGATATAGCCATCTCTTTTCCAACATATCTTAGATGTGTTTGCACAGCTCTCATTGTCTGTACAGTCTGAAGAAAGCTGACACTCATCTGTGCTTCAACTGTTTTGTTCTTCATTTTAATTGGGGTATTGTTACTGCTTCTATTTTTCCTCTCTCTTTTTTCCTCACTGTTGTTCTGGCTGACATATTACTTGATTATGGTTTTTTTTTTATCTGGCAGATGTCTTCATCATCACCATCCAATTAGAGGACAGTCAATGAGGATGTATGGAGATTAGAGACTAAGCACAAACTATGTTTGAACTATAAAATGCTTTCTGCAGCATCCACAGAATATCTCTTTGGGGCTATACCACTGCAAATGTTAAAGCCTCATATACATGTAGAACAGACCTCTGAAAATTTCAGGTATTTCTCTGAGATTCTAAACCCATTATGTTCTCACCTAATGTTTGAAAAGTTTTGAATATACAGAGCATTATATAAAAACTTTTACATAAAATTACTGTTTTCTAATATTTTTAACTTTTAACATCCTCTATTGCAATAATTCCAGCAATTTTTTAGGAGATTTTCCTTCTAAGAACTTTTGTCTAGTACCTTTATTTCCTGCATTGAATCAATCAGTCTTTTCACAGAGTTTTATTTCAATTTTGGAATTTATTATTCTAATAGATAAAAACAAAAACTTTATGAAAAATCTTCCAACCTGTTCCTTGCAGTAAATAAAAATTCCAAAGGTGTTCAGTACTATGCCAGAGCAAGAAGTGAATCTGGCATCTTAAACTACACTGGCTTGGGGAAGATATGCCTTCTTTGTGAGGTTTCCTGATTCTTCTAATTTTGTGTTGTGCATTACATTACTCATTGTAAAATGTGATTAATGACATAAATCTTTAAATGATGTTATATAGGGAAAAAACAACCATTAAATCAGCTCCTCAATCTAATGACAGTTGTTATCAAAATGTATGTATAACATGCTATATATAGTGTTACTTCTCACTGTAGAAACTGTATGAAGACAATGTAATTACTACCTATATAAAAAACTGGAAAAGCATGAAAATGAAAGAAAAATGTGCTTATCTCATGCCATGACAAGCTTACTGAGGCTTTAAATGAATATATATATTTATAAAATTGCCTTTGACAATTCACAAGATCTGATTATGTGGCAGGATGCTCTGACAAAGGATTTGATTATATGGTGCATTGAGCTGTGGCTAGTAAATAATAACCTTCAATGTTCATGCTTCTACTTGTTATTGTTAGAAAAGTGGCAAAATATTGAAAATTAGTAAGTGCCATAAGCAAATCAATTATTGAGGCAGGACAGCATGTACCATTTGGATAACGTAAATAGGATAAGCCATTTTAGTTCTCCTGGAAGGAATTTTATAAGTGGCTGCAAGTGAAGTGCAGATCCTTATGTATGAGCCATAAATGAGCCAAAGGGAACAACACAGGAAAACTTGTCATATATTTATTTAAAAACAAGCAAACAACGAACAAAAGACCCCAAACAAAACAGATAAAAAGTCCACTCAAACCCAAAAAGCTTCTTACCACTGTCCTAAACAACAAACTGTAAAGGATAGTGTCTAAAAGAATGACATAGTGAATGTCTCAGCCCTGAGGGTACTCTCTGGCCTTACAGTCCCTTTCCTCTCTTCACCCTGTTGTCTAGAACCCCATTTCTACTCAGACCACGGCCCTCAGTCCCTCAGATCACAATGGGAGGACGCTGCCCAAGGAGTTGTAAGATTTGAATAAATGTTAAATATACTCACAAAATAATGTTGCAATCTCCTTCTTTAGCAGATACACAAGTATGACCCTTGCAGAAAGGCTGGAGCATGGAGTCTGCAAAACCTGTTGACTTCAGGTGGACCAAAATCCTACAAATCCTACAAAAATAAGGAAATTATGTTACATAAATGGAAATCTTCTGCCATCCTGCCTCATCATGTCTCATCATACTTTACTTCATACTTACCATCACTTACTCATTAGAAGAAATTTACTCATTTATTGTTCTACTCGTACTACAGAATATAGCAAAGACACCAGTCAGGAGTTATGATACATGCTAGTAGATACCATAAAGACACAGAGATCACAGAATCAAAGAATCACAGGATATTCTGAGTTGGAAGGGACCCACAAGGATCATCAAGACCAACTATGAAGTGAACAGCCCATACCTGTCATTCCTCACCAGTTATCTTGTTGAACTGAATCATATCCATAAAGGTATGGTACAGGCTGATGATAGCCCTGTATAGTTCTGCTTTCATTACTTCTGGTACTATGAAAAGATGCCAGAATATTCATTTTCCTATTTCAAAGTGTCAAATTGTATCTTATTAGAGAAAGAGAAAGCACTTGAATATACAAATAAATTAACACAAACTGAGTAGAAATTAGCAGCTCAGATAAACCAGATTTTTAAAGGACATATTTCAAAACAGTGGGAATAAATATTAACATAAAAATAAACATTTGAAATCACAACTGTTTAAAAAGTAGTTTAAAGAATTATATAATTTTGGGGTTTATGATTAATATTTTTTTCAGTTTAAAAACAAAGCATAATTCACAAAAATACATTAAATATTTAGGCTGACACAACTATATTCTGAAGAAAATAAATTCAGTTTAACTGATTAGCCAGATCCACAAGTTTTTGAAATGTATCTGCTGTCTCATCTCTGTTTAATTGACAAGGTGGATTTCTTCCTCATGTATCCAAGAGTTTACAGTAGCCTTTTGAAGCATTACCCAGTTTTAAGTTTACATTTTCAAAGATATCATACAATGAAAAACTGCATACAATAGCTGTATTAAAACAAACAATATTTTGTGAAGTATTTTCATTTATGGATTGAGTCCAGCTTGGTTTTACCTGTGTAGAAAGATATGTGGATCACTCCACAGAGAAAACAAGATTACAAATGGCCCAAGCAACAGAAATAAGAACAATCCTTGACAATATTGATAATCTCTTTCTGTAAGGATGGCTATGACTTACACTTTTTTGTCCAGATATAGTTAGGTTCCAGGGCAACCAGTTGAAGGTTTTATTATAAATACTGCCTTGATTTTAAGGTCCCTAGATCATGTCATCTAGTATATGAAAGTACTGGACAGATTATGAGAAAAAAATAAACCAATTTAGTGCTTGTCCCAGTATGTGAGAAAAAAAACAAGCACTCTGCATTTATTCTCTTTTTAAAATAGGATATAGTTTATGTTTCAGTTTACAGTTTATATATGTATGGTTTTTAAATATTAAGATATGACTCTCTTATCTGTCAGGAAAAGAAATGTCTCTTCTATTGCTGGATGATCTTAATATACACTAAAGAATTTGTAATGTTTAGAAAGATTTACAGATTTGATGTTAATGGAAAGTAATAGATAGGAATCCATATTTTTTTTCCTCTTCCAGATATATGGCAAAAGTTTGTAGATTTTGTTTTCCTTGATACTTATTACTTTTTTACTTTGCTTGTAGGTTTTTTTGCTTTCAAGAAAAGCATTTGTATATGGCATTATTAATGATAACATGAGTGTAAAATGCTTAACTTATATAGCTAGTCAAAATTGTTATTCTATATTACACTTATTCCTACCTGTTCTTTATTACTTTTGGAACAGGTGGAGAGCGCAGTATATTTCAGCCCTGATTTCATAAATACAGCCCACATTACCATACTTTTAAGCAGATGAAAGCTGAAATAATGACATGCCAATTTTTTGAATACCTGCCATGGTGCTAGCCATTGTTCTGAACCTACACATTACTCCATATAGTTACATATACACGTGCAGACTTTGGGAAAAACAAATTGTATGAGCCAGAACAAACTGAAGGACCTTCCAATTGAAAATGGCAGGAATATGTATATTATTCTTCCAAAAAGATTAAAAATGGCATTCCAAGATTCATTGGCCAAATTGTAAGAATTCAATTTCAATTTTTAAAACTTTATTTTTTATAAGATTGAATTTTGAAAAAGAACCACTTTGAACTTAAAAAATAAGACCCTCAATACTGGCTAAAACACTTCATTAGTTTCAAATATTTTTATCACATTTGTAAGTGAAAGTAATTCTATACGACATGTTGAAGAGCAAACAGGAGTATACTTTCACTATGGCAGTATTTCGGACTTTGGGGAGTAGAAGCAGAGGTTGAATTTATAACTTATTATTTGGCCACTTTTTGAGAAGGAATACATCACATTTCTGCTTTAAACAAAAGAGCAAATTTTGGAAATGCATTGATTAATCAAGTATAAGTAGCTACTGAGTTATCAATATACAAGATGCATAACTGGAATTCTCTTACCTATGAAGGTGGGGCTCATTTCTGCACATGAGTTGCCTAAAGGGTGGACTGTTAGTAATCAAAGAAAAGCAGGTTGGTACACAAGCAGCAGAGCAAAATGCTTGGTTACTGATGACAAGCACACTTCTTTCCTCAATTGTCCTTGACCATGTTACAGTGGCTGTTTTGAGAACCTTGGAGTGTCAAAAAACAGCGCATGGTCTCACTGACATATTCGAGTTAATGATTCAACTACACACACAAGCTGATCAGATGCCTATGTACATGTGCTGTATATGCTGGGTACTGTTGGCTAATACATAGTGGACAACCTACATGCCTTCTTTTTGAGAACTCCAATTCATATTCTTGATGTACCTGGGATGAAAGAGAGTTTTAATCCCAAAATTTAATTAAAACTCAGCAAGATATTAGGCAGGGACTGATAAATAGACCCATTAACCATCAATACAATCACATCAGCCTCTTCTTCTTAACCTGAATGCTAAAAATTATCTAATCCAAAAATTGTGCATGTTACCCAAGCTCAAAAAAACTAGAAAGAGGCACGAATATTTGACTTTCCTCTTGAATCTTGTTTTCAGGTGTCATAGGGTCAGTTCATGAACTACCAGTAATATACTTTATTAACGAAGTTTCCTAAAGGGATAATTTTCCTTTGATTTCTTTCCAAGTTTTATTTTGAATATTGTGAAGCAAATTGTTATTGAATTCATAGCATAAATAGAATGGAAAAGAAGTCACACAGTTTATGAATCATGTTGTGAGCATATGAAAAATCTGTTTGAAATCAAGGACAAAGATGAGTGCTTAACATATTAGAAAATCAGACATAGAAAGTGTAGCATTATATTTCATTTTTGGAGAAAATATTTTGCTATTCAAAGCCAGTTTGTAATCAAGTTTCAGTGGTCACCATTGAGTGTTGGGGAACATCTAAGCATTTACTGAATCTGCAGTTGATCTGTACCAAACATTTAGGACATTGTATTAAATGTGCTGGGCATCTGCAGTGCATTATTTTCATTTACTTATTTCTGTTAGAAGTGAAAAACTGAGATGTCTTGACAGGACTGATGTTCTAGAGAATAGTGTGAGGACACTGGCATAAAGCAGCAGGGATTTGCCTGCTTTTTGTACTTTCATGTGAATGTTTCTTTAACTCCTATCTGTTCTTGTAAGCTGCCAGGAAAAATTCCACATATCCAATGCTGAGAAAACTCACAATACATTCTCTTTAAACATCAACAATCTTCTTTGATTGTAGGATTTTAAATATTCTTTTCTTTCTTTCTTTTTTAACTTTTCAGGTCATGATGGCACTTCTGGTTAACATTTTACATTTTGATATGGTTTTATACTAGCATTTAGCAGAGCTTAAGTATTCTGCACTCATCAAAAAAATAAAAATCTGCAGCATATATGATTTTTTTAAGAAATGTCTAAGTGTTGTCAACATCAGCAGGAAAGAGAGTGACAATGAAGTGCAAAACAAAAGTACAGTTTTTTCTTATAGGTTATCTTAATATACTACAGTAATAAAAATAAAATGACAATATTTTACTTGAAATGAGGAAACATATGTCTTAAGAGGTGATAGACCAAAGCAGTAATAATTTTAATCACAAAAGACACTTAAACAGCATGATCCCAGACAAATGCATTAGAATATTTTACTGTGTTACTGGCTAAGCTTTTTTAGGTAGATTATTGTAGTGAGAGCAGATGGTCTCAGTTTATGCCTTTTGTTCTGCACAATTATTGATGTGGATGCTAATATGAGACAATAAGTGGGCTATTTTTTGTTTATAATTGACACTAAATGGGTAATATTGAGGAAGCATTATGAGTAGCTGACAGATTCAAACCCATGTCGTCCTTACTAAAAATCATGCAAGTTCAGAATGCTGTAGCCAAATTACCACCATAATTATCCACATACAAGAGAAACAGAACAAAGAATCAGTAGGGAAAAAAAAAACCTTTAAAGGCTATTTATGGTATGCAAAGTACCATACACAGTACAATTTCAAAGAGACAGAGGTGGCATTCAAGCATCCATCCATTTTCATGTACTCAGAGTTGTATATGCACCCAGCCATGGGGACGTGCCCTTCCCACACAGCTGTTTTGGTTCTCATATTTACAAATACCTGCTGGTATACACAGGGTCAGTTGCCATGAGCACCAATTTCTACCTAGGAAAACCAAGTTTTTGCCCTATCAGGGCTGCATCTTCTTTGTATTTAATAAATTGCAAAACAAAATCAGTTCAGCCTTGTTAATCAGCAGTGTTATTTTCTCACTTGTTTCAGAATTGTTAATGGTGAGCAAATAGACATCAGGAAGCCTAAAGGTTTTCTGTGCTTAATATTTGTTTTTTCAGCCCGGTGCATGTTTTTTTGGTTGTTTTGGGGTTTTTTAGTGTGTTTGTTTCCTAAGGCAGTGTTTAATCTGTACATCACTCTTATTAGGAGTGAGAATACATTCCTTACAGGTATCAGGAATATAGTTTTAGAAGGTTTTAGAACCAGGTTTAACTAACATCTGTCAGAAATGTCATTGGGAGAACTGATCTTGCCTGAGGCATGAGAGATGGACAAGATAATCTTTTGAGGTTCCTTCCAAGCTCATTTTCTGTGATAATGTATTGTAGGAGGTTTGGACCAAGAAAAAAAACCCATCAATTTCAGCTTGGAATTTGAAGGTTTTAATATATAACTGAAATAGATAACTTGTAATAATTTCTAGATCCATACAAGTTTGTGCTAGTTCAAAATTACTGAGACACAGATGTTAAGCATGCATATACATTTATTTAATACACCTTAATTTTCTCCTTGACATTAGTTTTAAAATAGATATAAGCTACTTGGACTGGATCTACCCTTATTTTAGCAATCTGGAATGAATAAAAAAGTGGATCTTTAAGCAAAATTGATGTGAAATCTTGATTGTGTTCATATTAGCAGAGGTTTGCTGTTGGTGCTGGATTTTTTTTCCCCACAGATGAGTATTCCTACTGACAAAAGAAACGGTGCTACTGCATTTTATAATGCAGATGGGTAATAGAAGTTGTACAAATTTTTAAACTATACAAATAGTTATTGAGATTTTTTTTTTTTTTCTTCAGGAAACAACCTCTTCTTAATATATTTCAAATTAAGAGAGTCAAATAACTCTCTGAGAAGAAAGTCAAGAGCTCCAGTTTTAGCACCAAGGTGTTAAAAGATATTTGGACACCAGAAACACAAATGAGTTCTAGATGTACAAAAATCATTATAATAACATTATTTTAACATGATGTTTCTGTCATTTTGGAAAATCTCTGAACCTGTTTCAGTGTTCTGTATTTTCATTAAGATAGATATTTACCTTGTTTACTTTGGACAGAAGCTTGCAAAATATAATTTAAGAGTGTTTTTGGAAGAAGATTTCATAAAAGTGTGAGATACATTATTTAATATCTATATAGAACCTTCTAATTTAAAATATCTTTAGGTATTCTGTTAAAAGGAAGTATTCTTTACTATAACACATGTTTATGGCAGATACTGTGTAAGCATCACAGAAACACTTCACAGGCTTCTGATATTCTTTCTGGCAGCTGGACACATTTAGACTTCATATTCTTAAGACAGCTGTATATTTTACTAATTCTGTCATTCTTGTATGAAATTATTCCTTAATGATAATGTGCATTTACATTTAAAATCTCATCTTAGGATATTATATACTTCTGTGTTATCCTGAGGGGGTGTAAATAGGCAGAGCTTGGTTGAGTTCACTGGATATTTGTCAATGCATCTGTTTGGTAGCTGGTTGCATATTTTCAAAGCAATATGTAATTTAGGAGGATCAAAATGGGTTTTGTAAATAAATACTATGATATTTGCCTTTTCCTCAGATGACAGCTAAAATATACACCAAACATGAGAATGTTTATTTGTTATGATGAGAAATTATGTACTGGATTTTAAAGAGAATTTGACTAAAATTGAAATGACACTCTTGTTCTGCTGCATTCAGTTTCTGAATGATCCATCCTTAAGGTGAAAATTTTCCATCAAGGGAATTGTTATTTGGCTTTTTATTGAATGTACTTTGACTTACCTTGTCCATATCTTGGTCTATTATTCCATTGACCCTCTTATGAAAGCAACTGGTAGGGAAAGAAGATGGGGACAATTCATTTGGAGCCGTCCCTGATTTTAGTGGGGATCTGTGTGCTTGTATTTGTAATTAGATCTTTATATCTTATTCAATGAAAAATCCAATCCTTTTCATGTCTTGTTTTTCTTATTGCATTAGACTTTTGATTTTTGTGGGTTTGTGCATGTAAATGTTAAAAAAAATTATTACCCAAATATATTTAATAAATATGATCAAATTTTTTTGTAAGTTGAGACTGAACTCTAGGTCAGTGTCATCCTCTCTGCTGGATGAAAAGGAATGGGGACTTCAGGGCTCACCAGAGAGTCTACTTGTCCCAGTCACAATATACCTGAGGCAGCCTTATTCCCTTTTATCTTTTAGGAAGATAGTGTGCTACTCTGAAAATAAAAAAAGTTATTTAACAAAACAAGTCAGCCACTATAGTTTGATTTCAACAATTTAAAAAGCTGTTATTTGCTTAAAAAAATACACCTTATTTTGATTTTTATCTGACAAAAATTAAGAAATACAAACCAAAAGTAGTCTTTCTGTGCTAATTTTGAAAGACTTAATGAAAATACTGGTTTTTGCATAGCTCACATTTAGTGATTCTGCAACAGATCTAATGTGGTGCAGTTTATCTGAAATTAATGAATGCAAAATACAGTCATAAAATATATTAATTTGCTTTTGAGGGGAACTCTGTTGGATCAAAGTCCAAGACACATTAGAACACCTTCAAAGTGAGATACAGATACTATGAATTCCTAATGTGTCTGTTTGCTTCAAATCTTTGTATTTCGCTATAAAACTTGGGCACTAACAGGAATAAAAGAAAACCATCAACCCCAGAGAAATAACACTTCTCACTTATGAAGCCTTTCTAACCAAACATCAAGCAGCTCCGGATGAGGATCAAAGCGAGTTAATAAAACCTATTGCGTTTGTGTCGGTGTTTTAACATCCTGGCACCTTTTTCAGGTAACACTATGCTATCAAGGCAAACATCTCATCTGTTTCAGAGATCCCTTGTTTTATTTTTCTAATACAGTTTTGAAATAATTACCATTTTGTATTACATTGAAAACTACCAGAAATGTGTGAGCATGTATTATATCATATATACACTTGAATGTCTGTAAATGTTTTCTCTTGATTTGAAATACAGAGGGCAGATGCTTCAGATAACATCTCAAAAGACATTTGTGTCTAGTGTTGTTGCTGGCATTCCAGTAGATATGCGATTAACAGCAATTAATTGGTACTCAAGGTCTCTCTTCTATAACAAAAGGAGATCACTGTCGGGGATCTGAGACAGCAATTCACAATTGCTTCAGGAAACCTGAAGGATGTTGAAGAAAGAGATCCCCAAATTTTGCAGACTTGCCCAAAATGCTGAGTTACCAGGACCCAAGGATCAAACCAAGGTCTTTCCTTAGGAACCTGTGGCAACAGTTCCCAGAGACGATCAGGCCAGCCTACCACCAACAAAAGAAGGGGTCCCGTTTCCCCCATTGAATCTCTCCCTCACTGCTGCCAACCACATACTTCCCTCCTCTGTTTTACACCCCTCCAGTCCTCACCTCACCAAACCTGTTACTGAGCCTGCTCAACATAGCAACTCAGGAAATAAAGAGGAAAATTATGGAATTATTAAATTAATTGCTTTTGGAATGGCATGGAATCATAAAATACTTAGGGTTGGAAACCTTAAAGACGAGCTAGTTCTAACCCCCTTGTCATGGGCAGGGACACCTTCCACTAGACCAGGTTACTCAGAGCCTCATCCAACCTGGCCTTGAGAACTTCCAGGGATGGAAAGTCCACAACATGTCTGGGCAACCTGTTCCAGTGCCTGATCTCCCTTATAGTTTAGAGTTTCTTCCTAATAGCTAAGCTAAACCTACCCTCCAGACAGTCCAGCAGGTGCAGGGGAGGGTCAGTTCCCATGTCCAGAAGGCATTGTGGAGGGTCAGCATGGTGTACATGGGAGCCTGGAAAGACAAGTGAGACTATGCCTCTCTGAGAACTATGAGATTTCAGATGCTCTGAAAATCTCAGTCTAAGTTGCCTCCTCAAATAAGATAGAAGACAGCAAGAAGAAAGAGGGGAGACCAGTTCCAGACTTGCAGATAATTTCTGCATTTAATACAGCAACAGGATCCACTATCTCACATCACTTACCTCAATCAGAAAAATTAAAGTTGTTAAAAAATAAGTAAGTAGATTTTATTACTAACTAATGTACTAATTATTATTTATTAATATTTATAATCAGACACATAAATAGAACACATATAACATTTACATGAGTTAGTATGAGGTAATTATACCAAACTTGTAGTCCTTGGAGTGTGAAATTCAAATTAAGTGCCTCTAAGACTTTTTTGACTGGTTTAGATTTTTCCCCCTCCTAGTTTACCCATTTTCCCTGCCTTGCAGAAACAGTTTGCCACAGGCAGAGTGCTAACAACAAAGTCTATATATTGAAAAATATGCTTAATCCAGCTCCAGTGTGAGTAAGAGACTGCAATCATGGACAAATTCTAATGGGATGTGTTACAATTCTGTCTTTATTCCTAGGTCAGGTACAAGTCAGGGGTGTAGTGCCTAGCAATAGGGGAACAGTGTGGCTATATCACCATTTCAGAGCAGGATCTGTTATATCCAGTATTTCACCAAGGTGTCATCACACCTAGACAAAGTCAGGAATACTTGTGACCGTGATTTATAGACTTTAAGTCAGCTTATACCTTGAACGATGTTTCTGACTCTCCCTCACTGAGAAATAATGTTTTATTTTGCTAAAAAGTTATTACAAAAGACTGTAAAAGGTATTTCTTAGTATTGGCAGTGAACCTTCTATTTAATTTGATCACGGAGAAGTAATTTGCCTTTTAGTGTTTTGCTTACATTACCAGTCAAATGAAAAGATTTTGAAAATATATCAGCTTTGATGCAACATTTATGCCAGATGAATGGTGATCTTGGGCAGCTACTGATCAATTACTCTAACTTCTTTTGGATTTCTGGTGCCCCCAGGGTATTCATATAGTGCCATAGAGAAGAAAAAATAATCATAAAACAGCACTTGATGAGAATTACAAAAATGTGGAGCTTTCAGATCTCACATATTAGTGTTTTACTATGCCCTTTTTGTCTTCCCTATTACTGATCTGTCTAATTTTATTAGCATAAATTAAATAAAATTTTGAATGAACGTATTTGCAGTAGTTCTCCAGAGCAAACAATATGAAATCTGCCAATTCTTTCTGTAAATAGGCCTTGGTTACATTTTGCACTTACTCCATATTCATACTCCTTTAAGAGGATTTGCAGATGTCAAACTACATACAGATTGTTGAGAAAACTCTGGAATTATCATCTGAAAATATTCCCATAGTCACACATTCTCACTGATACCTCTGCATATTCATAAGCTTTTGGGAATTTGCACTGAGCACTTAATGCATCTCATCCACCTCTCCTTCCTCCCTCCCCAGCCTGCACAGAGACTGGATTGTCATTCATTTCCATTATTACAAGTACTCTTGTGCCTGAAGAATCTGCTTTATCTTCAGCAGTCATATGTTTCCATACTAAGTATATTGCACAAATATTTATGTAGACAACACAAAACCTCCACGAGCATTGTCTTCTTTACTAAAGATGAAAATTTAACAGTTTGAGAGAACTGAATGTGTACATAATTGACACAGCTTGAATGTTTAAGTAGGTGAATGGCTGTGTTGGAGAGACAAAAACCTTCCCCCTGTGTTGGTATGTAGTTGTATTTAGTAATATACTATTGAGAATCAATTGCTCAAAAATAAAGCAATAGTCTGGGAAGCAGTAGAAAAACCTGGATGCTCAGGAATCTATTCTGCATTGATATCTTCACAGATGTCACTGTCCTAGCTCTACTGCTGGTGAGATGCCCATTCATGTAATGTTGTTGTTATTTCTGGACACTCAATGTCATTGCTTTATTAGGTGTGTAAACAATGATACACTTACAAAGGAGAGTCAGAGAACTACCTTATACATTTTCAATCAATTTTTACCTTCATGTATTGAGGGGAAAGGAAAACATGTATCTACATGGTAAAAGTTTTATCACTGGTTTAAAGTGAAATTTATAAGCCTATGATTGATGAATCCTTCTCTTTTTGAGATATTTCTTTCAAAAAACCTGGCATAATTTTAGAGTATTGAGAAGGGGAAAAGAAAGTGGCTTATTTTACCCAAACTGTGGCAAATTAAAAATTCATCAACTTTGTAATATTTTCCTGCCAATGTGTGATTAGTCTTGATGTTTCTGTGGAGGTTTGTATCCGTTTCCACCTTGTGCTTTCTTAGTTCGCATACTACAGAATTCAGATCACAAACCTGTTTTTTAAATGAGGCTTGGAACTGTCAAGCTCTTACATGTATGTGAGATTTTATGTAAGTGTCCTTTGCAAGTGGATTGCTCAAATGTGTGGGCTACCTTTCAATGTAAACAATTGCTGGAAGAGGGCCCAAAGAAGATTTTGTGCACCAGATTTTTATTAATTTATTTTGTTCTTCACCGGCTTGGTGGATTGCAGACTATGTGTGTAGAGTTCCTGAGCAAGTGTTTATTAAGGAAAACATCAGCACAGCTGAGCATGAATCTGCACCAGTGACAAACACATTAGTTTATTCAGCATCTTTAGCCTCTTATTTAAAACATACTTATGCATCTGAAATGCAAGGTCTAAAAATGCCAGTCATGATCATTTATTATAGACCACCAAAACCCAGCTGCCTAAGAACTTTTCAACAAATTGTTTTCAATATTTTATTGATTTTACTATAAACATACAGCTGATGAAACCAATGTAGGGATATTGGAAGATGCATGTCTAACAAATCCTGCAATATATTTGCCAATAGGTAACACATAGCTTTTAGAAAATCTAGAGTGGGATACAATTTCCTGTGCATCAAAGTTTATCTTGTTTAGGACCAATAAGCAACAATTCAGTACACATTAATCTGCACTTCTACCATTTCATCTGATGCCCACTATACAAATAACAGGGGCTAAACATTGGTTCTTCAGATATTTTCCAGATGCTCAGAATAAAGAAAACGGAAGATTACAGTGGCTGAAATAGGCAATTTATCTACAACATCTAACTTCAGTCCTCATACTATCTGAATTAGGAGCCTAGACTACTTAATGATAACTTCAGAGAGTGATGTGAAATACCAAGACTCTGCTCTCATTTCCAGACCCAGGTACCATGGAGAGCTCCAGGGAGCTCTGATAGCAGAAGGTGTCCCAGCCCTTTTCTTAGGTGTCTAGATCAGATGGGACTATCTACTGTGTCAACATCATCAGTTGTGATTCAGTAAATTTCTTTTTACTGCTTAGGTGTGTCTTGTGTTGTTATATGAGCTGGTGAACAGCTCTGTTCACTTGGAATAATTTGTGGCTTCTGAAGCACTACCCTACAGCAGTCTGCAGTTCTGTATATGTGACTCTCCAGGATCCTGCTATTTCCCTCTATATCTGCTGAAAATAGTGAGTTGCTAGTCTCAAAAATTTCAGCTGGATTTCTTTAAACTCATTCTCCAGGTCAAATGCATTTTGACATAATTAAAGAAAAGGTGCTAGTAATATCCTAACTTGGAACTGAACTTTGGTAACAGAAGCCAAGTGGGACACAGCTGAAGCACCCTAGACAAAGGGAAATTGAGTTGGTCTTTGCTCATATGGCAACATGAGACATCCTCAGGGAAGGAGAAACCTATTTTTTTATAATCACAGGCTGCAACAAGTTCTATATTCACATAATAATGCATATCTTTAAGAGGAGCCTCTCCCATGCTGTTTTAAATAATTTCAATCCTCATGCCTCCTTATTCCTTTCTTTTATAGGTGAGGGTTTGGATGTGTGTAGATGTGTGTAACAGGTTCTGGAACAAGCATTCTCTGAAAAAAGAAAAGGAAAATGTCTCCTCTACAAGCTCCTTTGGAGACGCAAGAGGAACTATTTCTCATTTTAATAAATATAATTGTTTTTTCACAATACTGAGAGTCTCTGTCTTCAAATTAGGCTCTCTGAAAAACTGACAGTTCTAAGGTAACCTTCAGGTGGTCACTGGAGCAGCTTCTTTAACAATGATAAATTATTTGGTGGACTCAGGGCAGTGATATTTTTTCTATTTTTTGTATTTTTGACTAATTATTAAATGTTCTGTGCCTAAACAGGTTAATGCGATATCTTCTACCTGCACAACCTGTGCTAAAACCACTTGAATGAAGATAGGGAGAGATGTTAACTTATGATGTATTTTTAAAAAAGGGAGAAAAAAAAACCTAAAAAAACTTGGAAAATGATATTTTCTACTTCTCTCTCCAAATAAATGTAATTTTCAGAGAAAGGAACAATTCTTCTTGGAAGGTCTCTGCTCTCTGTCTTTCCTCATGAGAGCAGCTTTTTCTTTTCTTGTGTAGGCAGCCAGATGAACCCTGTTGTTACTGCCCTATTGTCCAGGTGGGACAAATAAATAGATCTCCATACAATTATATGCTCCTCAGCTACATTCTCCACCAGAGATGTAGTCAACATCCAACCCCCCCTATAATACTCAATAGCTTTGCCAATATCAGCCAGTCCTGGTGCTCTGATATCACACCTGAATTAGCTGATTTTGTCCTACAACCTTACAAGGGCCAGAATGTAAAAAGGAATACTTTTAGCAACCTTGTAGGGAGGGACGATCTAAAAGGCAGTATTACAGTCACAGGGTTTCAGGAAAGGAGAAAGATTTTAAAACCAATAGTTTCAGAGAAGGGGTTGTGTAAAAATGGCATAGAAAAAAAACAACCAAGTATTTCAAAGAAATGTCATGATCATACCATCACCTTTAAATGCATACTTACATTAGTAGTAACCTAGTAAAATGTTTTAACGCGCTAGTACGTCTGGTTTGGGGAGAGTGCTAAGGTAAACCACAAGTTATTAAAAATGAGGCATTGTTTTCTCTTTGGGGTTTTTTTTGAGGGATAAAACTTCTTTCCAGCACCGGCCTATTTTAGACATATTCAGACATAGAACTAACAGAAAGGAAAAAGTTGCTGTGTACCTGCAACTTCTATCACTTTACAGCCTTAACTATGCTTAGTAACATTTATGTTCCTACCAATATAGAAACATCAAAGGTCTGAAATGCTTTCAAATGGAAATATGTGAATTTAACATTTTTAACAAGCTAAATTATAGGTATGAAACAGATTTCTTTCCTTATTGAAATCTATTGTTGCGCTTTCCATTTTCTGTATGTGTTTATCACAGACAATCACAGTGGACAAAAGCAGAATTTTTCAGAACAAACCCTGTAGATGCAACCCACTCTGATCCTTATAATGAAAATAATTACTTTAGCTTGTCAACCTATAAGCTTTTGACATCATTGCCAGTACATGGAATATGAATTTCAGTTTCTGTGGGAAGCTGGGCAAAGGTAGAGAGATGGAAAATGCTTTTACCACAAATCAGGTTCAGATATACTCCTTGATGAAGTTTCAGATAACTAAAAATATTCATAATTAGAAGAATTTTATGGGTTTTGTTTGCAGAAATGCATCAGTATCTGGTGGAACAGATCTTTTTCTGGTAAATTAAATGAAATTATACCTTCTTATTTCCTTTCTTTCTCCCACTATATCTCACTGTTGGAAAAATTAAATAATGAGAATTTTGTTGTTGTAGTTCTTTCTCCCACTATATCTCACTGTTGGAAAAATTAAATAATAAGAATTTTGTTGTTGTAGCACCTGTGATCTATTAACTCCTCAAAAAATGCCTTTTAAATATCTACTTGATTGCACCTGAAAATCTTGCCCTCTGATGGGTTTCAAATGCCTAAAGTTGTGCTAATAAGAGAAGCTTCTCTTCTTTTTTCATGACCCAAATATTTATGTAAATTTAATGAGAATGGGATTCACAGGAAGATGCCAAAGGCCTGTTGGAGAGTAACTGGACTGATAAAATGGTGTTATGATTAGAGAAACACTTCAGCATTTGTTTGGAATCAGTCACCTAGTTCTCCCCAGGTGGTATGTTTTGCTTGGCTCCCCTGTTCCTTTCCGGTCAGATGAAACTGAACAAGAACATGTTCCTCAGGTAGGCATTGAATATTCTCCAACTAGTAATGGTCATTTGGACAATGGGGTCCAGCTGCAGTAAGTATGAAATAAATGTGCAGGGAATGATGTAAGATCTTCCACATGGTCTATTTAATTCTGTAGGTCTGTCCCTCTCTGGGTTATGCTATCTGTTAATGCAGCCTTAGCCTCTCTATTTTACAGCACATGGCTTCAGGATTGAATCCTTACCGCATTTTTAAAGTCCAGCATACCACAGTCCCCAAGTCCTTATGGTTGCTTTTTTTTTTTTTGGCAACATGTCTGTCATCTGCATATGAGAGTACTGTAAACAAGAAGCATGTGCAGGAATTGTGCTGCTACAAATATTCAGGACACACAGCTCTAAGGAAATGTGAGTTCTTTTCTTGTTTACTCAAAGATCTGAAAATCCTTCTCGCTGAAGAAAATCTCCTCATACTTACACAGGCAATCTACAGATAATCAGATTTCACTGAATATTGATCTGATCCCAAAGCATTCTGCTTAAAATTTTGTGTGGACATTTATATCATACAGGAAAATTAAAGAGTGAAATTACTACTATACTCTGACTATTTCATATGGGAAACTTGACTGTATGATATTTGGGTTTTCTTCCCTGAAATAGTATAAAACAGTGTAAGAACTATTAAATTATTTGACTTAACATTATATTGAAAATAAACACTCAAGTTCCACAGGGAATAGTAATTTCTTGCATTATTTTTTTTTTTTTTTGTAGGTTAGATCTTGGTTTTTTTATCTTTAATTATCTGTGCTATGACCTGGGATCATTAATTATTTCTCTGCAAAACAAGATAGACCTCTCAGTGATTTTTCTCCTGACTTAATAAATACACATAAGAATGTGAACTAGTACTGAAAAATCTCTATATGACCATCAGCTACAGCTAGCTGTTGCTTATGGGAAATGGGAGGAGTGCTTCCATGCATGAGTGATTCTTGGAGGTTTCCTTTAAAGTGTTTTTAGTGGACTTTTTTACCTCCCTTTCAAAAATATAGAAACAAAACCACTTAAATAATCACTCCTTAGGTACTCACCTGATCACATAATTTGCGAAAGAAAGCTTCTGATTGACATAATCTTGTTCACTGAGCAAATGTCAATCAGGGTTGTTTGTTTTTTCCCATGTGTCAACATAAATATGTTCTTCAGTTTTGTATGAAATATTTCAATCCACATACAGAGAAAATAAAGTCCTAAAACTAATAATAAGGAATTAGCTTGTTTAATGCATAAACTCAGTGTATTCACCCAACAAATCAAAAGGCCAGTTAGAGATTCCTCCATTGCTCTAAAGGTTATTCAGATATTCCTAGAAGAAAAGTCCAAGGTGTTCAATCAAATATGCTGTCATAAATTACTCTGGATGTCTTATAGTGATGTTCTCTGTCTTGATATGAAGTATTAAAATATATTCTGAAACAGGAACCAGGAACCAGGCAAATGGCTTTGTTAAAGCCTACAGGGTCATATACATTTTTATTTTGGCTCAATAAATATTTGAGTATTTTATAAGCAGTTGAAAACATCCACATATGAAGACTGCAATCATAAAGTGGAGCCTCCATATTCTAATAATAAAATTATTTATACCAAGTGGGGCAATAATCAACAAGAGATTGAGATCCTTTCCCCTCAGAACAAGTGAATATATTTCAATCAAATTCTTTCTTACCTGTGAGGAATACAGACTCAAATACAGTACTCTCACCTGGGCAAAAGGTCTAGCCATAGTAAGGGAAAGTAGTTGCTCATTTCCTTGTGGACTAGAATCTATAAATTGATTTCAAAAAACACACTCCAGCTTAAATTTAAGAGAAAGTCACAAATAGCTCTGAACAACATAAAGGATAAGTAAACAGACAACAGAAAACTAAGAAGAGAATGGAAATTATACTATTCACTTCAATGGAAGCAAAAATAAACCATAAATGTTTACTACAATAATAAAAAAATTTAAATTGTTTTCATAGCTGCATTCTTCTTTGACTATTATGATTCATCTTTAAATACTTTCCTTTAAGTCTAGCATATTTTGAAGCACTAAATTCAGGCACTAAGACCACAGAGCTACCTAGGTACCCATCTCATTATAAATAAATTTTCATAAAATGTGCTCTCAGATCATTGAGTATGCAGTAAACCAGAATCTTACTTCTATACTGTCTTCCACTGTGTCATATATCAATTTTCTTTCTTCTAAGGAAATATTTCTTATTACATTGAATTAAAATGAAGTTTTGGTGAGGGAGTTTTTCAGTGTAAGATTTCTTTCTGATGAACTAAAAGGCTTACTGACAAGGGCTTCTTAGTGGTTAGCTCTTTTAGTAATATATTTTCTAAATACAGATTTCTGTTTCACAGTCACTATATGCTTGCAGGGTGAACTGCTTTAGTTTAATTTCTAAAGGCCAAATTCTCAAATGCTTCTGTACAAGAGTTGAACTAACTTTCCTAATCCCCTCTGGAAGACCATGGTAATTCTACCTTTCCCGGTGTCATGGAGGACTGCCCATCCAAAATAGCAGTACCAGTGTTCTCAGCGTATGTTAACACTTTTAGAAATGCTAAATGGGTTATCACTCTTTACTACAAAGATATCAATAAGATCTACCTGATGAAAATATCTTTACAACCTATCATTAACTAAGGCTGTAAATCTTCACTGCAGTTAAAATACGCATTAACTTGAATTGCAAATTAAACACACTAATACTTGGAAACATTTTAAAATGGTAAATCAAAAGTTGTTGCTAACGTCCTGCTTAAATGTAAATAAATATATTAATATTTAATTTGAAAATATTCACAAATGCAACAAAAAATTTGTGTATGTTGGTCTTTCAATAGACTTCAGGGTGCTGATAATATTTTCCAAAAGAATCATTTGAGTTTGTCTTCAAGAGAAAGGCCAAGCTTTTTGGAAGAACACCCTGCTTGTACCTCCAAAACACCAGTGAAACTTCTGTCTACAATTCTTCCTGTGTAGCTGGTATCTTTATCTGTGTCTTCTTAACATAATGTGACACATAGGTAAGAGTGATGTAAGAGGCTGACTTCAAACTGTGCAGAGCTGACATCAGTAGTTTGGAGAAAGCCAGCACTAAGCATACCAAGTACTGTGAGTGCCCCTCTGATTGACAGGGTATGTGCTTCTGCTAGAAATGGCATTTCCTGGCTTTGGAGCCTTCTTTGCTCCTACACAACCAGTGTTGGTCCACTATAGGTAACAGAGCAGGAAGGTGCTCCCATGTTGAAGATTCACTTTTTAAAAATAATAAATACTCAAAATCTGGTAAAGTGCTTTTTGTTTGTTGTTTTTGTTTGTTTGTTTGCTTGCTTTTGGCTTTTTTTTTTATTTGTTTGTTTGGTTTTTTGTTTGGGTTTGGGTTTTTGTTGGTTTTTTTGTGGGCTTTTTGTTTGGGGTTTCTTTTTGTTTTGTTGTTTTTGGGCTTGTATAATTTATAATTAAAAATGACTGAGATTTTTTAGCTTATCTTGACTTTTAAGATTCGTCACTCATTAATGTGCTTTCAGCTGGGCTATTTATTAGCAGCAGATTTACTAATTTAGCCTCATGGCTGTAATCCAGACAGTGTTTTCTTTTCTTTAAACCACTGAGTGTTTAAGGAAAGAAGAGCTGGAGCTGTGTATTTTACTGATGTAATGTCGTAACACTTCCTGTATTTCATGATTTATAATGTTGCAGAGAATTGCTTCTGCTTTACAAAGACTCTGAGGAAGCTCAGGAAAAATATAGATTACTGCAACTAAAATGACAGACACCTGTGCTTTTTTCAGAATAAATGAAAGTGATATGCCTACGTGCAGCATATAGCACTGGATCAGGGAAAACAATCAGATTACCTCAGAACAATCAATGTTTATCTGTCAGTCATTGATTTATAAAAAACATAAAGTATAAGCAATAATACAGTTGTACCTTCAAAGACACCACATGGTTATGATTCCATGGTAGATTATATCATTTTTTTACAGATCCTTCTATATTATTTAACAGAAAATCTTTGTATATATAAGAATTACCTAACTCACTCCCCCTTCTAAGAGTGGTATATCGACTTTGGCCCCAGGCTTAGGTCTTAGGTACTGTCAGGGCCTGTCCAGTTGTGCATAGAATATAGTTTGTAAGCTTTGAAACCTCTGAAATTACGAGTTAATAAAAATATTGACAGAATCTGAACTGGAGCATCCTAACCATGCTGCTGCACAATAATACTGGTGTTTTCCAGAGGGAAAAAATCAAGACTTGGACAACATTAGGATAGCATTTATTTTTTTACTAACAGGAGGACTGTTATAATTAATACTGAGAAAATAGGCTTTAGTGACAGTAAATGTGCAAAGAATTCATTAAAATATCACACAAAGCATTTGTTCTCCTGGATTGAAAGTTGAGAGGCAGGGGGCAAGAATATGTCAAATGGAATGATATGAAATAGCCTGAGCCTGCCTGTCTTTGTGTTGTCATGGCATTCAAAAGCATTTCTGTATGCTAATTCACTTTTTTCCCCCTCTGTTCTGATTTCAGCTGCTCACACTTTACAGCTGCATTTGTCTAACTTTTTCTAAATATTTTCAATTTTTAATGTGACATTTCCTTTCATGAAGGGTGTCACATAACTATCATTTGAATACTGTCTGACTTGTAAAGCTGAGACAATATCTGATACCACCCTGATGGCCTGGAAGAGTTAAATGTGTCCAAAGAATCATTTCACATCCATACTCATGTACCCTTTAGTCTTTCTGTAAGGGTTCCTAAGAGTCTAAATAATTATGGGGAAATTTATGACATTTATTTACCTGGAATTTTACACTCATAATTTTTTTTTTTTTATTACTTAGCAAGAAGAAATAAGATATTTACCTACTAGCTCTCTTTGAACTTATAATTTTAGTTAAATGGAAGCCTGTTGAGCAAAGCTTAGTCCTGTTTTCATTAATAATTTTTTATTTTAATATTTTTTCCATTCTTTCTTATTTTTAACCACACACACAGGAAAAAAAACCCAACAAAACAAAAAATCCCTCAAACTATTGTCATTCCTCATGTTGAACCTTTTTCAAGGACATTATCATTTGTAATTCTATGAATGTTGACACTGCACAGTATTTCTTTTGGACCATGCAATACTGTACATTTTTAAGATATCTTTCATTCTAACTGAATGCATAATCAGAATGACCAGTGCTCTTGTTGCACCTTTTTAACCAAACCATTCTGTGAATTCTGTCAGCAAACAAGAATAACAAATTTCTGTTCTAACAGACACATTTTGAATCACAATAAGGAAGAAATGACAAAGAAAATGAAGTCTTCATGAGAGATTGCAGTGATAGCTTTTTGCTTCAATCACACTGTACTAATTCTAAAAAAAAAAAAAAGTAGATTATTTTTTAGATGTGGTCTTAGATAATTGTGTGCAGAGTTCACAGAGAAATCAACCTGAAACTTCATAACACAAAATTTAAAAAACTGAAAAAAAATGAATGAAATGTTTCCAGTCTACTACTGAATTGCTGGGCAGCAGGACATAATAAAATTAAAGGATGCATAGCAGATTTGTAATAAAATACTGCAGTTATAATTAAGTACAGTTTAATTAGGGATAATATTGTATAAAGACAAATTTTTTAATGAGCTATAGCCAGTGGGAAACTTGCCTTCTAAGTCAATGAAGAGGTGATCTCCAGCCTATATAAGGACTCTGGTTTAGGATGGACGTAGAAAGAAAATCTTCTGTACATAACATTATGAAAAATGCTTTTCTTTTTTTTTCTCAGTCTCTTGACAAAATAAGCAATGAGTGACCCATCCAGGTCCCTCTGCACCATCAAAAGCTTTTGGAATACTATTGCTCTTCCAACATACTATATAGAAGTTCTTGTGCTTTAGGGCATGTCAGTCATTACGCCTGCAAACACAGCTGGTTTCAAGAGTTTTCAGAGGACTAGTTTTCACTGAAATACAAAATCCTGCCAAAATCAACATGTTTAAAGAATCAGGTCAATTAATTGGAATTTTTTTTCTGAAGGAAAACTGGAAAAGCATCCAATATTTTTGATAAAAATCATAGCTGTACATTCAGAAAATTTTTTTTTCCTGCACCCATCTTTCTGCGATCTTTGTGCATTCAAACTCTCTTTTCCTCATCAATTCAAGCTCTTGCCGTTGTAATCATGTATTTCATGTGGGCATAAGCATATTAGAAACAATAAATTATTTTATGTATGCCTATGCTGGAAATTGCCTGTGTTCTCTGACAAATCACTTGCAACTATCTTGAAGAGGGAAAGATTGCATCAGAAATATCCTGTTACTCTGTAATTCTGTCTTATGTTAGGAAAAGGGACCAGTGACTTTACTTCTCTATTTCCCTTTCTCATGTCATGTTAAGTGGGACAAACCAGCAGATTTTTCCTTTGCTTCCACTTCTGCTCCAATTATGGCTGAAGTTGTATCTTTGATTAATGTAAGAACAATTCATTAGTTGGCCAGTGTTCAAAAATGCAAAAATGTTTTAAAGCCTAGAAAAGATTCAACAGCAATGGACAGATCTTCCTTCAGGACATGGGTTTACCTCCTTTTAAGTCCCTACATGCTCTCATTCCCCTCATACTGCCACAGCTTCTTTCCATCTCTCTTGATCTGGAAAATGGGGTTGAAGATGTGCTGAGAAGTTGTAGTATTGGGTTGTCCTGGAGTTCTAGTGGCATAAACTCTTCAGTAGATGGGTAGAGAGGGGTACCACTCTACGTTTACCTTTTTTTTTTTTTTTCAGTTGTGATTCAACAAACACATCCAAGTAACGACTCAGTTGTAGTACTGTTGGGGTTTTTTCCCCCCACAAAAAGCTCAAAATTTAATTTGGGTTGAGCATAAACAAGTTCCTGATTCATTTTATTCTTCAACTGGTATTTTGTATGTCTTATTTTTAATCTAATTGGTTCTCATTTCTTATTTTACTTTGAAAAAAACATTTTTTTTTTTTATGTCCCAAATAAGCTCTGCTACAGCTTTGGTCTCTGATCACTTATGGACAAGAGAGGGAAAGCAAAACTGAAGTTAGAACTTTATAAAATCTCTGAAACTGGACAGAAGTTTCATAAGTGCTGGAATATAATCCAGCTTTAAACTTCAGCCACTGCTATAGGCATTAATATAATTTCTAAATTAACTGAATAAAAGTAAGAAAAAGCTGTAATAAAACCTTTATTCAAGTTTATATATCTTGTCCAGAAGCACGTCCTAGTCAGTATGTCTTCTTTTTCTGCAAATAGGTGGTGGTGGTGGTGAAGTTTCCTTTTACCCTCTGCCAACAACACTTGCAAAATTGTAAGCATCCTGTGTGTACTATTTGCTGTGAATCACAGTCAAACTGTGTCTTTTTTACTAAAGCAAGCAGTTTTACAAAATGGGAAGAAATACTTTTGCTTGTTCACCTCTTACAGTCAGTCTTTTGAAATGATCCTGTAAAAGGGTATATGAAAAGTAGAGTTTTAATATGTAAAGAGGTTAGAGAACACTTATTATCTGAGGATTTTTTTCCTTTTTTTGGAGAAAAACCCAAATGTTTTTGACTGTAGACAAGATCTCAGCAAAAGTGGACTCATGATTTTCTTGAGAGAGCAGTAAATCTCTTGAGCCACAAGGTGTTGTGTTCATTACGTAGAACAGTACTCTCTTCCTTTTCCCTCATGAAACATCAGTCTTTGCAATTCTTACCCAATCTGATATGAATTAAAAAATAAACAATATCAATATTGTTATTTTCCAAGTCTCCAAAAATCTGTACCTACTGAAAAATCTGTAGTTACCTGCAGTTTGGTTCTGTTTCCATAGAGGATTTTTCTATGCCTTTGCCTGAAAAAATTGGTTAACCCGAACATTGTTTCCAAGGCGTCAGTGGATTTAAAGGAATGAACAGTTTTGTTCACAGTGTTAATGCCAAGCATCATATCCTTTAATAGAACACAGGTTAATATGCTAGGAGCCTTCCAGCCATGCTTTCACATGACGCCAGCCCTTCTCACTGGCAAACAGCAGTGCTCTCTGAAACCTGTACAGGAGCAAGAGCTTTTTCACAAGGATCAGAGGGAGGGTAACATGTACATTGGTCTTCTGCTTAAAGGAATTATTCCTGACATCACTACCAATTAATGGTATTCATATGTTAAATACAGCAGCTCAAGAGGTAAGTTTGCATTTTCTAATAAAGTCAGGGGCATGCTTGATGAGTTCTTTAGCTGAAGATTTACATAGCTTACTGTCAGTGAGAGGAGAAAACACTAAAGCCTTCACTAAGCCTATTTCTTTATCTGCAGTAAGTTGTGTGCTGTGACCATTTAATTTTATTATTGTTAACTGCACTAAGCCATTGATTAATGCTATTATAAGCTGACTTTACACTGATTTAATTAAAAGTCTATGTTATAGTTTAACCACAGCCAGCAGCCACATACCAACTTGCTCACTCCCTCACCTGTGGGTTTGGGCAGAGAACAGGAAGACTAAAAGCTGGAGAACTCATGGGCTGAGATAAAGGAAATTGAATAGGAAAACAAAAAGTCACACACACAAGCAAATCAAAACAAGGAATGAATTCACTGCTTCCCATGGGCAGGCAGATATTCAGCCATCTCCAGGAGAGCAGGGCCCCATCATGTGCAGTGGTGACTTGGGAGGACAAACACCATCACTCCAAATGTCCCCCCTTCCTCCTTCTTCTCCTGGCTTTATACACTGAACATGATGCCATATGGTCTGGAATATCCCTTTGGTCAGTTTGAGTCACCTGTTCCAGCTGTGTCTCCTCCCAACCTCCCATGCACCTCCAGTCTCCTCACCAGCGTGAAGGTATGAGAAGCAGAAAGGTCCTTGGCTCTGTGTAAGCCCTGCTCGGCAGAAACAAAAACATCTCAATGTTATCAACTCTGTGTTTAACATGAATCCAAAACACAGTCACATACCAGCCACCATGCAGAAAATTAACTCTAGCCCTGCCAAAACCATTCCAGCCTCATATTTTAGCATTTTCTCTCACCTTTCATGGTTTGAAAAGCACTGTTTGGGATTCCTAGGTAAGTGCTCAGTTCCAAAGTTACTTAGAGACAGTTAACTGAGATTTTGCAGCCTCGTTCTTAAAGCTACCTGAACTTTCAGATCTTATTATTTCTTTGTATGCTGTGTTCATAGTAACACAAAACATAGTTTGGGGAAAGTGATACACAAACCATCAGAGGAGCTGTAATGCAATAAAAGAGAATTTGTAAAAATTCCCTCTCTATATCTTTACAAATTCCACATCCAAAATGTAAGTATGTTGTATTTACCTGATGGACTCAGCCTGGCAATCTGTTCCAGCTGTCACCCCATTTTGTCTCAAGAAGAACTTTAGATACATATGATTACTTCTTCCATTCATCTTTCTGCCTCTTCTTGTCAAGAAAGTGTAACGCTGACTTTTGCCTAGATGGGAGGTATGATGTGATCTCGTTGGGTCATCAGCTTGAAATGTTAGGGGTTAGGAATTTGGGAAGCACTGAAGACCGTCTCACTGCATAGTAGATTTTATTCTCAGGCTCTTAGTACCTAAACCTGTTTTACATTTTCTATTTGATTAGTCTTTTAAATACCAGTAGAGCTGTGCCATGTAGAGAAGCAAGCAAGAGTTCTAGATTGGGTTCTGAAAGAACTATATTTATGTTACAATTGAATTGCCTTGGAGTAATTAGAAGGGACTATCAGTGGCAGTGTTAGCTTGGGTGAAGTGACATGCTGATTTAGGTGTATTGTCTTTGATCTCTGCCCTTTTGTGGAGCCTGGTGAAGTTATAGTACAGACTCTGGAAACTCTAGCATATATGTTTTCCTCTATTTTACTTTGATAGGCAGTGCACCCAAATATTTTATCTGTCTATTCTTTCTGCTCTAGGCTCTTTTCATGACAGTGTTATTCATGTGTTGCTAGGACACTGACATGTTGGAAAAGAGGGAGAAAAGTCACAGCTGTTTCCTCCTTATGCCAAGACCTTTCAGGCAGAATCTGAGTCACTAGACAGAGATATATTTACTAAATTGGGACCAAGAGGATGTGTTCAAGGTGTCCCAAAATAGAAACTTCAACCCCTTGGAAAGCCAAGCAGGTTTTCAAATGTAAATGTCCTCAGTTAGCAAGAAGTTTAAAGGAAGCAAGGAAGGCAGAAATGCTTGCACATTGTTAGGGGGTATTATGTCTGCTCCTGGAATGAAAGAGCACCATTCAAGTCCAAAGAATGAGATAAATTACTTTGCTCAAAATGAAAAGTAGAGTGCATTTGCACCTGTTACAGAACACTCTACACCACAGTAAAGTTGACAGGTTAAATTAGGGTGCCCCCTAAAACCAAATCAGTTTTATTAACTCCTCAATTCTTAAAACTTTTCCCTTTTTGGCACACCAGTCTTGGACTAAGAGCCTTGTGAATACTTTGCTCTCCATTTCATGGGAAGGTTTTACACAAAAATAGAACTGAACTTGTTTGCTGCCAAATTTGATTCAAGCATCTGCTCACAGATATAGCAGAGAGAGGTGTGTCAATGAACGTACAAACATGGAAGGTGATTAGAAAGAAAAGACATGTAAGTTGTAGCGTATCTGTAGGTGACAGATATATAGAGCAGCAATGGGGATGGAAGCACACATATGCACACAAGCATGCAATGTGACACAAAAAGTTGAATCATGTCTCAAAGTCTTTCTGGTATCAAAGCCAGTGGTTGATTTGTTAGTGGTCGGGATAGTAAGAGTTTTTGAATGGCTGAAGAACAATCTTGGTTCTAAAATGAATGGTGGGAAGTCTGGTAAAATTCGTCTAAAAGAAAAAGGAACAGGATGTGTGATTTCCTAATGGGTTATTATTAAAACAAAGAATTCAAAAAAAACAAGGGCCATGGCAGAGATCCTTAAAGTGATTTTATCTTAAACTTTTACTAAACTGAAATCAGCAGCAGACACAGAATGCTTAAAATGCAAACAAATACAGTTATAATTTTTTTTTTAATTCCTAACAGAAAATCAGGGAAATAATCCAATTAAATTTTCATAAAAGTACATTGCATGAATTATAATTAGTCTAATGTACACAAAACTTTCAAAGAAAAGCAATAAAGTTGCCAAATAAACCAATGAACTTCATAAATAAACTGTATTACAAATTTGTGGAATGCAACTAGTCAATGTATTTCATTAGTCAACAAACACCTAAGAGCTGCAAAACAATTCATTGTGTACGTAATTCAGTACAGCCCCCAAAAATGCATTGGCCTATGCTCTTTTTCCTTGCATCTTTACATTTGCTTGGTGTCTGGAATGGAATTGTTTGTACTACTTTAAAACAGGAAAAAAATCCCGAAATAAACAAAAGCCATATTTGTCTATTCTGATGTGATTTGAAACATATATACACTTAAAATGTCTGGTTTGTACTCTGGGTGTATCCAATTTGCAACAACTCTTTCATACAAAGAGGAAATTAAAGAGCAGATTGCTAAATGGAATATAAACATGATTTCAGTCAGGCTTGCTAATACATCAGGATGAAAGCCAACACTCTCCCTTATTTAAAATTATTCTAAACAGTGCATGTCAAATATTTTAGACATTATTGAAAATGGCTGTCACATAAAATGTAAAAGGGCTCCACATATATTCAGCATGGCTTTACTGTCTGAATGCGTGAATCTCTACACTGACACAAAATTGCTACCCTGTCAGCATGTAAAAGAACGGATCATTTAATCTCTTTAGTGATGAAGTTTCAAATCCACAAAGCAAAAGCTATCAGTCCTTTGAGATGATTATGATGCCTCGAACCTGACAGCTTGTGATGACAGCTTTCACAAATTCTGGAAATCAAATTGTTCCTGCATCTAACAGAAGAAGGCAGGTGTGTACATAACAAAAATGGATGAGGTTAAACATGGGATAGTGTGATCTTTATGTTCAGTGTAATTGTTAGAAGTTATACCAGGGAAAATTATAGATTTTGGTTTTGAACCTCTTCATGATATACACAGATGAGGGCACCAATAACCCATATGGGTAAAAGGTTTGCCAGGAAAGGAATATCAAGATAAACAGATGGCTGTACCATTGCCATATGGCTCCTCGGAAATTGGACAACGCTATGGCATTTTGCCACAAGATAGATCTAGTGTTATTTCTGTGCCAATATTTTAAGCAATGCAAGGAAAGAATACATAACTATCTGCAATTAGCTGTGTTATGTAAATATATAAAAACCTAACTGGTTTAGGGGAAATTATGTAGACTGATATGTTCCTGAAATACAGATAGCAATTCACTGGAAAGTTATTTGCTTCAGCTCTTCATTTTTCGTACTTTTTACTCAGAAAAAATGTGTTAAATAGTCTAAGTTGCTGTGCTGATGAGGCTTAATTTCACAGTTTATCTCTCTGTACAGAACAAAGATATTGTCTCTGAAACACAGTGTTAGCAGTGCTAAAAAAGCAAAGGAAAGCAGAAGGAAACTACAGACCATTCAAAATAAGGTCAGTAATACCAAGTCTTAGCTCAGCTGGATAGTTGCATACATAACCAAGTTATTCAGATATGACCTTGTACCAAAGGTCTGCTGTTATCATGGAATAAGGACTTAGCAGGGCTTTCTGATAGTTCAAACACTGCTGGCTGACATATCAGGTGTATTGCTGCATTTTCATGTATGTTGCACTCAATCAGGTTTGCACTGGCTCAGACATACTCTTGGTTCTGGTTCAGACTGGTATTCTTTTAAAAAGTAAGTGAAAGCAAAGCATGAGCTACAGATATGCAGGAGAGTATAACACAGAGGGTATTTCCACTTCATGGAATGGTAACTTGGCTTCTGATGTTATAATAGCAGTAATATGGCTTTCAATAAGAAGTTTAGGGAACAGTACTTGAGTATAGGTATTACATTATTTGCATATTTAAATCCAAAGCACAAAGATTACATTTTTATTAAGAAATTACACTCTGGGCAGATCAGAGCGAAAGCTTCACTTATAAGGACACTAATGACTCTCAGAAAACTGCGTTAAATAGTACATAATATTAAAAAATATCAGCTTGTCTTTACGGCACAAAACTGAGCAAGAAGACACAGAAATAAATCCAAGATTTTAAAAAAATAAGAAAAAAAATCAAAATGAAAAAGCCTCCACGTCATTCTTCAGTGATATTTCCTCCAGCATTTCAGTTAGGAGTTATTCCTTCCAAAAACTACATTTTACTGGTTGAATTCCCCAGCTCTAGAAGTATCTCAAAGCATTTAGAAACTTTTTGAGTATTTCTTTAGCTAAAATTAGCACTCAACCTGATTCTCTCTTATTTCAAATCTTTGCCTGTAAACCATAAACATAAAATCACAGAGCAGTAGAAATAATCAGAAGGTAGGTTCCACAATTAACTTGTGGGATGCCAGCCATGATGGGTTTTTTTGTGTAAGAAAATAAATGGAAAACATCTGGGGGAAAACAAAGCAAAACAAAACCCCAAAACACTAGAAAGTGGAAATGTATTAGAAAAACATATTGCTGGCCTTAAAAGGTGCTAGCAATTTTACACAACTCCCGTTACTCTGAGAAAGCTATACTGACACATGTTGCCTTCACAGATGCTTTGGAGAACCCCTTCAGACAGTTCCTTTTAGAAATCCATGAAGTTTTCAGAGGATCTATGTATACTTCAAAGTTTTGATCATTTGAGCTTCTCAGTGGCCACAGAACTGCATAGCCTGCAGTACAGGTCTTTTTTTGACTCTTCATTTCCCTGCAGTATTGTAGGCTTCAGGGGAAATTTCAACCATAGCTTTGAAGCACAGAGATAGTTGAGATACTGTAGAAAGCTCTGTGGGTTTTTTGCACTAAGCAAAATGTTTTTTTTTCATGCACTTGCATTCTTTTCTGTAACAGGTCTCGCATCCCTACCCACATTTCATTAGAAAACTGCAGAATATTCAGGAGTAAGACCAAGGTACACTAATATTTTAATTTTTTTTACTGAGATATCAAGGCTTTTGACAGACAAATAGTAAGTTGACCACATCTTTTGGCATAAATGGATTACTGGTCTTCAAAACCAGCTTGCTCTGCCACCTAATTATTATTATGGTAAGTCACTGTAAAATTCCATTTGTTTAATACTATATTCAGCTATACTCAGCAGATTTGTTCCACTAGGTTGGCTCAACAACAGCTCTTGGTCACAGTCTTTTAACACCTTATTCAAGGGAGGAGAAGTAGGAGGGAAAAGAAAGGAGGCAGAAAATGAGAAGAGGATTGAGGAAAGCAGCAAACTTGTAGGGAACCTAACTTAGTTGATAATTGTGACTTGTCTATTCAGTACAATGAGAACAGTGTGCTCTTAAAGGAAAATACTCTCAGCATTATAAAAGCCATCTTTCAAAGACAAGATGCTGCATTTAGTGGCCAATACTTAGACATCTGTCAGAACCTAATTTTAAATTTTCACCAGAATTCTTTCCACTTTGGATCTGGGAGGGAAAAAAAGAATCAATTATCAAAACAGTATGTTTATTTAATGGGAATTCAACCTTCCTTTTCCCTACACATTTTCTTTTGAAATGGTTTTGTTCAAATGACACATATCCTTGAGATATTTTGCTTTTAGTGAACTGTTAATGTCCTACTTTTAGCTAGAAAGGTTTTCACTAGTTCTACTGGTATATTTTTGAGCCATTTGTTCCGTGGTGCTGTAGACTGAAAACTGTATTTTGGCTGCTCAAAATTCAGATGTTATTTTACAACTTAATCAGAAAATCAGCTCTGGGATGACCTTACCTAGACAGAAGACTGAGTATTGCTTGAATCCCCTATTTGCAGAAATGATTAGGCTGGACAAGAGAATAGACATTAATAGCAATCTTAGGGAATAAAGAGGTATTTTTCTGGGAATACGTAAATTGAGTTATTTATCTTAGCAAAATGAAGGCCAGAAGGAAAATTACTTTCTGTAGCTATACTGGAAAGAAAATAAGGGAAAACCTGTTTGACTAAAGGACAATGTTAGCACAATAATTGGTTATAAACTCACTGTTGAATGCTTTCTGTCTGGCAGTAAGAACCTTTGAGTCCTAAAATAGATTGCATAGGGTGCTTAGGGAAACTTTTTACTGCAAGCTTTAAAGAACAGCATAGACAAATGGTTTTGAGCACTGTGATCCACACAACGTGGGGAAAGAGCAGATAACTGGACAATCTCTGAAACTTCCTTCCGGCCTTGTTTCTGTGATGTGATTTCATTTAATAGAGGATTGGACCAGATTTGGTGACCAAACTATTGCTTCCAGAACTGCACTGTTATTGTTAAGACAAATCAAAACTTCCAAGCTACTTTTTTAACTGTCAGACGACCATATCTTCTGACAAAATTTTTAGCTCAGCTACCCAGAATGGATATTTTCACATACATGACAATGGGACACTTTTAAGAATGTTTTCAGGTCTCAAAACGAATCTTGCAACTTTTAAATGTGTATTTCAGAGGATAAGTTGTATAAAAAACCAAACCAAACCAAACCAAACCAAAACAAAACAAAAAAAATCCCCCTAATCACAGGAAAGCTTGAAAAATACAAAAAGGAGCTTCAGAAGGCTTTGTCCATCTCCAGAGAAGAGTCTTTTCACATATCTCATCAGGATTTTTAGGACTAAAAATCAGTTCTGGGATACTTGTTCTTGGGTATCTATTTAATGCAATGTTTATCTGCTTTAGTTTCTAGATGTCATTGTATATGCTATTAAAATACATTCTATGACAATATGAATTGCATTGTTACAGTTTTTTAAGTTACCTTACCTTTTATTTATGTTCTGGTAGCACCACAAATCTAATTAAATCAGAGCCTGTCAATACATAGTTATAGGTAAAACAATGATTTCAAAGAGTGTAGGTAGTGGAGTTAAGTAGTATCTGTAGTGGAGTTAACAACTACAACCATTTCCTTCAAATCAGGACTTACTTAGAAAATTATTTGTGGACAGCAAGTATTACACATTTCAGTTCGTGCATCTATGATCTTTGTTGTATGGGAATTTCATACACTTGGGTGAATTTGTGTTCTCAGCTTCAGGATTCTTATTGCAACACTCATGGCTAACCCCCCAAAGCCTGTATCTCCTAAAGGTGAATTTTGCTTTGTATGAGGAGCTAATAATTGCTATAGCACAGACACAGATCACTTGAATTTTGGGATCATCAGCACTCCTTATGTAGAAAGAAGGTATTACAGATATTGAAAATGGTCTGTGGGATGTTTTCATTTCATCAGTTTCTTCACTTGTCTGGAACAGGGACTTGCCCTCTGTGACTGAACCTGGGGAAAATGCCTGTAATGTCCTTGCAGCACATAACAAGCTGTGGATAAATGAAATCCTCAACTGCAGCAGCTCTTAGTTAGCTATACCCAGAAGCAGCATGAGGATTCTTGAGATGGAGAGAAAGCTTTGCTACAGATGCCTAAAGACAGAATGTTAGGATACCCAGGGTTTTCAAAGACAGTGTGCTGTATTAGAAATTGGTTTTTTGTTAGGTTTTCAGCTTAGGCTATACAACTCTCTTGGTTTTTAAAAGAAACTTACTTTCATATGTTTGGTGGTTTTGTGCTTTTTTTGTCTTCTGAAAAATGTCTAAAATTAGTTAAGCATCTGTTTTCTTCTTTGTTTGAAGCAACTTTTTCTTTAAAACAGCTGTTTAGCCTAGGATAATAGTCTTCCTCCTGGGAAAGCAGTTCATCTTTGTTGCCAGTTTCCATTACCTTAGGATGGGTTGTTTTAAATTACTAAATGGATAACTTCTGCTGAGTTTTCTACTGCATATTTGTGCCTGTGTGTCTGTTTCTTACTCTCTGGCATATTGGCACAATTCTTGTTATGTGTACTAAGCTGTTAAGCACTTGTTATATAAGACCTATGCTACCTTTTGCTTGGAGAAATGTAAGGTATGAGAAATGAATGGAGTGGTGAAGTTCATTCAGCTTTCTTTTTTTCCCCTCATTTCCCTGTTTATATACCGTCTTCATTGTTTCAGTTCTTGTGCTCTTCTAGAAAAAGAAAGGCCATATGATATTATTAAATATAGGAGAATGAAGAAGGCTAGTTTTCCTCAGCTTTTACTAGAGAATAAGTTGGAGAGACTCTCAAAGCCTCATGAATCAAACAAGAAGTTCTCCAGAGCCTGAAAGAAAACACTGTAATGAAGGAAGCAGAAATTACTGAGTTTGCAGTGCTCTCACTGTTTTTGTTTTCCTTAGGTTTTTGTTTTAGTGAAAATGATAATTTTTTTATAAGCAGCTTTATGAGAACAAATCACTCAAGATAACCATCATCTTCTGCTTTATTACTACCCTGTAATGTAGTCCATGGGTCCTGGAAAAATGTTTTGTCTCTCACTTTTTCAGGAAAATGGTACTTATAGGAACAAACATTTTAACTCAAAGATTCAGGAAGATGCCAAAACCTTCCTTCTACTGCAAGACAGCAAATAGCAAGAAGTTAAATATAGTTTTATGCAAAGTCTAAGAGATCTGTTCCTTATTGTTTTCTGTTAAGACAGCTTAGGATCTGCAACACATTGCCTGCTACCCCATTAGTTTTGACAAAAAAGAGTCAAAGACCTCGATCTCTCAATCAAGAACCTAGATCAGCTCAATACTTTACTGTAGTTAGGGTTTTTTTTTTTGCTAAAAATATATCAATTTGTTATCTCCATTCCTGAATGTCTGTCTACAGCGTTTCCCCACAAACACTTTAGCAACAGTTACTGAAGAGGGAGAAAATCAACTTGAGAGTGAAAATGTGTGACTGTCTTCTAGGTGAAGAAACACTATGCAGAGCTGCAATCCTATGTTCAACCTTCAACTCTATTACATAAGAGCTTCCAATTCCCTGGTTTCCATTATCAGGAAAATTCTCTGTCTTGAGTCATTCATATTCTTTATCTTTGCAATCTTGGTTTCATTTCTCTATGGGAAACCATGGTGTTGCATCATAGGACATTTAAACAATAAGATAATATGAAAAAACAGGTATCGTGCATCAAAGTTGAGACTTCTTTTCTATCACACTACAGAGGGGTTTTTTTTGTGAGGACTAATGCCAAAAGATTTCTGTCTCCCTTTGCATATTCTCTAATTTTCTTCAGCTATGCAGTCATAGCGGCTAAGACTTTGTGGATGAGACTTTTAGAAATGTTCAGAGTTAGCTTTCTGCTGCCTCATGAAAGGACTGGCTTTTTGCAGCAGAGCTGTAATGAGAGTCAGCACTTGTACCCCTTGGTAAGAACTCCAGTTCACACAAAAACCATCTGGAACAACCTGATCTCCTAATTCAAAGTCTCTGGTCCACAGCACCTTGGAAGGTCCTGAGGGTGTCCTGCAGCCCCACTTAGATGAAGTCACATGAGAACTAACCTTCACTCTCTGTATTCAAAGACTTGGGTTTTACTCAACACTAGGAAGGCATATCTGCCTCTACACTGAATTTTCAAGTATACTTGTTAACCACTTTAAAAAAGGACAGAGTTTGTCACAGTGTTGCAAAAAAGTCAGCCTTAGATTCCATGACTAAAGTGAAGCTGATATGCTTGTGAAAGGTCACAGGCAGTAGGACTAAGCTTAGTTGACAGGTACTCTGGGAAGCTCTCTGGTTGTGCAATTGCTGAACAGTTCATCTTCCAATATCGCATGCTAGAGGGTTGTTGTCAGAAGATAGCTGGGTCTTTCTGTATTCCTCTTTTATTTTTCAGGGGTGGATTCCAGTTCAGAACTTGAAGATTGGGGCCTGGAAGACATAGATCTTATTGCTGGCTTTTTGAGATACTCAATTCACATAAATTCTACTTATTTTGAGTCATTCTTATTACAGCAGCCTTATAGCACACAGGGAGTCAATAAACATTATTTTACTATCTTTTTCATATCTCTTTCTTTAGTGATTTACTTCAGAGGCAATAAACACAGGGAAGAAAGGAAGATAAACAGGGTAACAGGGAAGGAAGAGAGTGTAAAATGGAATCAAGCAGCTATGAAGAGGCTGTGAGGAAAATAAGTGACTGAAGCAATTAGTGAGGCAGCAAGTCAGCTATACCTACAGATTCAGTGAATGTTCAGGTGACCATGCCTTGACTGATTCTGTGCCTATGATCAGGTATTTTTCCCTTCTTCTGTGCAGTTTTGACTCACAGCTGCAACTGCAAGTGATTATACTTCTGTGAAAACTATGGATAGAAGCAACCCTTTCATTCCCTTCTCATGAAATTTTTGCTCTTCCTATTTGGTGTCCTCTCCAATTCACATAAACACTTCCATCTTTCAAAGTAGAATGCTAACCTAGATATTGAACAAGAAATTACTAATCAAAACCCAATCTAAATACAAAAGTGTTTATTAGGAAAACAATAGGATAAGGTAAAGCAAGAATCTTGTAAGTCCTGCTTGATTCCGGTATAATCCTTTTCAGCCATAACTGATGTTTTCAAAAATGCTACGTCAGCAGTGATACTATAAAGCTGTGAACTTTAGAGTGTTTTTAAGTCTGTTTATCTTGTTGGGATTCTTTCTTCTCTAAGGTGCTTCTAGGTGTAAAGCGCTATATAAGATATGCTGTCTATATGTATTCATGTATCCTGTATACAAAACACATATGAAAAAGCAAGAAGTAATAAAAGTTAAAAAGAACCATGACAAGCCTCCATTGTGCATTTATTCCTTAGGCCTTGCAACTTCTGGAATATCAGTCAAAGCTGTAGCAAAGGGACATATGATTGCTGATGTTATCTTCACTGCTATTCTTTTTATCGCTGCTGCTGTCAGTCTATAACCAGGGTTACTGGGGTACTGTCTAGCAAAATTGCACTTGAAAAGCTGAAGTGGGTTCTCTCACAGGGCTGAAAGGTAGGTATCTAGCAACTCTTATGAACAAATATTATTACACCAGTTCCTGACTTTCTCCCAGAAAATTTCATCCATTAAAGTCAATTTGTATTTACAACAACACAGGAAATAGAAATAGAGCTTTTACACTCCCAAAGTCAGTACACATTGTGGAAAAGATTATTTAAAGTTACAGAGGTACAGCGTGACATAGCTTTTTTCTGCCACTACTTAGGCATCATCTGTAATGGCTCATCAGTCTGGTTATCAAATACTTTGTCTTAAATTGTTACACTGTGCTTGTTATTTCATCACATTTCCTGTTTCCTTTGAATGGTCTGCTTCCTATATGAACTCACACATGCCACATATGTATGATATTTATGGGATGATTGTTTTAATAAATATAATAATTTTGGCTTATCATGTTATTTTACAAAGAGGGAGGGGTGCATTTGTCAGTGAGCAGACTTTCAGCTTGCAAGAGATTGTGTGGTTTTGCTAGTTATATTCTCCTCTTTTAAATATAAGAGTACCTGTTTTCCAGATATTAGAAACGTGACTGCTGTTTTGTATTCCTGTTCAAATGTTGCATGTTCACTGAATTTTCTTTCACAGGTAAATTCCATGTATTATTTTAAATAACCTTAAATAAATTATAAGAGGGAGAGGGATGTTCTCTTCTTTTGCATGTAAAAAAAACTGTTTGTACTGTATTATTTTTTATTATTTGTATGTACAAATTAATTCTTGTTAAAGACATTTTGGAATGTTGAGATGCATTTTCCCCTGTGAAATGTAATAAATTGTGTACTGGAAATATATGAAACATATGAAACCTGAGCTTTTAAATTATTTTCCCAAAGAATAAGCATAATGTCACACAGGGTTGCTGAATCTGCAGTGAGCTCCCCACAGCTGGAAAACTGCAACAGCAATTTTTGCAGCCAGCTGAGGTTTGGCTCCCTTGTTTCACCTGGGATGTATGGAGAAACGTCCTGATTTTTCATGAACTCATGGTAGTGACAATGTTTGTGGCATTAAAATACAAAAGTACTTTAAACTTTTGATTATTTACCCTTGGAAAAAGAATTTTCTCTGTGTAAAATCTGGCAAAATTTAAGACAGATACTCCAAAATGGTTCCAAAAAGAGTTGAAGAAAAATGAGGGATTTTCTGATTTTTGAATGATACTAAGAACCTTTGATTATCTGTAGTAACAAGTTATTGAATATAAATTCTTACATATGTAGATCAGACACTTAATATATTGTGGATAGGTTGTATCTATGGTAAAATTATTTTCAGTAACTTGGGAGGCAGCAAAATATAATTTTCTTGTTTATCATAATTTCTTTGCTTTCCTTTGTGCTTTGCCTGCAAGAAACCACTGTTTCACAAACACTGGGTCAGAAACTCCTGTAAAAATAGCACAGCTGTAAGGTGGGTTTAAATTGAAAATTGTATCTGTAATTGGACATATTGTGTAACCAGACATAAGCTGCATCAACTTCTTGGATGCAGAGTAACCATTAAAAACTCTAGTTAGGGCATAAGGAAGTCTTTTGTATCATTTATGACTTTTACAGAACATATTTGATAATACTGTCAGAAATCTAGCTGGTTTTGCACATATCTGGTCCTTCATATAGATCAAAGTCCAGAGCTGAATATTAATCAAACTTCAATTTAGTCTTTGAGTCTAGAGCTGTTTTTTTTCTACTGAAATTAGAGCAATGGGTGTCTAAATAACTTCAATTTTATTCATATTTAAGGGAGAGTGTTAAAACAGCTTGACTGGTCTGGCCTTCCAGAAAAATTCCCGTTTGGCTTCTCTTGCCATAGTCACAGGTTTATCCCACAGTCTTATTTTGGGATACTAATGTAGGCAAAGGCTTGTTGCCAAAACTTCTGGTTTCTGTAGTTATTCAAGTTTCCTCTTGGGTGAATTGGGACCTCACCTGACCTGTCCTTTTCTCTCTCTGTCTCCCAGGATGGAGGAAATATTCCAGGAAATGTATTATTTTCTGGACTAGCTAAATTTTTGTCTGGCCAATCTTATAGAAAAGGATAAGAAAATTTATTTCTTGTTGTAGAGCTAAAGAGGCCCATTATACAATTCACTTGGGATAAGAGGAAATTCAGGGTTAATCATATTTTTTAAAGTATGAAATTTAGCATAATAGTTAGGTCCCTGAAGTCTTTTATACTAGATGTGGTTTACATACAATTTTTTCTTATGTAATTACACTCTTTTAAATACATCATAACAATTTACCCAAAACATTTTAGAAAAAAAAATAGTGCTAGATTCTGCATGGACTTGCATGGACTCTGCTAATTTTAACATGCTCTTTTTTTGAAGCATTCTTGTGTGATGTTCCTATTGTGAAAAATATAATATAAAATCTCTGCAACCTACCTTCACCAGACTAGAATATTTTGCTACAGGTAAACAAAGTATGAAAAACCACAGTCTACTTAAAAACAGTTGATGCATGAAAACCAAGTCACAATTTTTTTATTATGAAGGTTTTATTCTCTGTAAATGTCAAGAAGTGCTGTGAGAGTAAGGGAATTTTGCAACCACATTGCAGCTTTTCTCACAATTGCCGCTTGCTTTTCAAGACACGTTTGTTTGCATCTCACAATTAGCACTTTTTCTCTTCATTAAAAAAAATTTCCCAGATGCTTCTAAAACTTAAGCATGCAATCGATGTAACTATTCTGGGAAAGACTAAAAACTCTTTTTTTCCCTCAGGCATCTTTCAGTGTTAGTCACAAGTATTTAAGGACACAATGGTGACTGAAAGATAGAGTTTGGAGTGTTGTGGCTTGTCCAAGAAGGGTATCTTATGTCATACATAGTCCCCTCCTGCTACTCATATGCCTGTCACTCAGGCAAAGGAAACTCTGAAAGTTAATCTTTTTTTTTGACCATATTTCTGGTTGAAAAAGGCTGATATCTATGAAAATGTCATTTCCAGTATACCTGGAGACTGGAAAAGAGAATTAAATTTGCATGCTTGAGGTACACACAGTAGAAAAGCCTTATTTTTATATATTCTTCTTTAGAAACAAGATAGTTTGCATATAAAACCTGGTCTGCAACTTGATCCTCACTGGTCACTTTTGTTTGGGCATCTTTGACAGAACCGTACGGGACCTACATAGCACAAAACAAGTATTTATTAGTATGCCATGTCAATATTTAAGACCAATATTCTAAAAATAAAAGCATGAATGTGCTCCCTACCAGCTCAACAGGCACCAGACAAGCCTGGGCAAGTGGCCACTGCTCAGTTGTTAGGTTTTGTGACAGAAGCTCATCTGCATCCCTACAAAGCGGAACACAGAGATAACATTTGGGGTCCAAACCAGCCCCCACTTTCCTGCCAAGCTCACCACAGGAGCCATCAGTCCATCAAAGGCTCATCTCCACAAATGCAGAGATGTACAGGGGCACAAAGTCATTCAGCCAAGCAAATTAAGGACTTGGAGCAAGAATTGCCCTGTTCAGGCCCTTCCATATCTGTCTCAGAAAAGCAGCCCACTGTGAAATACATCAAAGTCAGCCAAAGCAGGAGCACCTTTTGTTTTGAGGGGGGTCAGTGCCTAAGGCTGTGAGACACATTAGGGGATGCAGAGGAAATGTATTTCAGGATTTCCCAAGAATATGGGTATATATATTTAGGGGAAGGTTCTAAGTGGTTTGGTAAGGAATAAGTGTGGGAAAGCAGAGACATAGGGGAATAAAAAGACCTGGTCATGTGTTGTTTTCTGGTTGATTGGTTGGTTATCTGTCTGTTCCCCAAGCCTAGTCAGTACAGTGCTTCTTATATATTAAATTTCTAGCTCTTCCCCATAGGCAAGATCACAGGAGTGACTGGCTATCAGGGGGACCAGTGTAGTCATGGACAGCTGCTGGTGACATGTGACACTGTGGGGTCTGGGGGTCTCTAGAGATGAGACCACCTGGTGCATGTGTGTGTCTAAGGGGAAGAGCACAGAGGGGGTGTCTACTGGGGGCCAAACATGGCACAGGAGGCTGTGTGTGTGTGAGAGGAATCATCAGTGCCAGGCACCGGAGCAGGCCTGCAGCCTCAGGGGTTTGTATGTCCAGGTGACAGTAACTGGTAACAAGTGGACCTACCCAGCACAATTTACTTTTCTCTAACACCAACTGGTCCTCAAAACACGTTGGTTTTTTATTTCAGTGAGTAATTTTCTTCCAAAACTGATCGTGTGCTATAGGCTTTCATGTTTTTCAGAATGCTTTGAATTACTATTAACAATTTCAAAAACTAAATTCTGTTTTTATTTTCACTTCTCTTGTCTTACATGGCTTCGGCTTATGTATTTGCACAGTTCAGTAACAGTTTTGTTCCTTAAAGCTGACTCAAAAGTCATACTGTCGTGCTTCACAAAGCACAAACTTGCAGACAGCTGAACCCTTGAGCTGTGAGTTGCATATCCAGATTCTTTCTAGAGCAATTTCACTATTTTTTTTTCCTTGATATTACTCCATGTTGTTTTAGGCAATGATGTATTTATGTATTTTCCATCTCTTATCACTTATCTCTTAAAATATTACCTATACCCATTTATTTGTCTTTAGCTTCCACCATGTCACTAATATAGCAATTCTCTAGATATTAGAGAAAGCACAGAGGTACAATATTTTTGTTATAGCTAATGTAAAACCACTTCACTTTTCATGTGACAATTAGGGCTGCACAAGTGTTGAAATATATGTTGGGGGATGCATATATTTGCTATTTAAAAAACAGAGAGTAAAGAGAGAGGTAAAACGGCATACAAAAACCAAAACAAAGCACTTTCTACAGAGAAGGAACTCTAAAAGCAGCACACACAGTTTGAGCATTAGTGATTAGATGGTGCTTTCAAGCCTATTTGTTTTGAAAAATCTGTCCTTCCTACACAGTACCCTTCAGGATGCAATGTAAATTGAACTGCGGGGCACTCTATGGCAAATCTAAAGTCATTATCTCTTAGTTGATTCTGTCTTGTGCCTCATAACTTTTCAGAGGTACATATGAAGCTCCTCTCATAAAAGCTATTACTTTGTCTCCATGATACCTGTTGATATAAGACGATGAAATAAAGATGATTACTCATCCCAGCAGGCACCTGCTTTGACCTTGTTGTGTGTACTTTATCACAAACATTGCTGTGTGGTATTTCAAGTCGAAAATTAGGCAGATGCAAGAACATAACATATGCCACTGGGCCATTTTATGTCTTCTGGCAGTACACATGAGAAGTTTATAATGCCACAAAAGCAACATTATACAGATGATACAGCAAATTTAAACTAAGCCCACTGCTAAAATTGGTCCACATGAAAATGGGACCTAACTACTTACTTTCTCACTTTGAGAGCAGAAATTTTGCAGAGACCGCAGTGAAAAAATCTGTAGAACAGAAAAGAGAAAAAATTAAATATATATTTTTAAAAATAATCCAAATGTCCAAGATACATTTGACAACATTAATGTATACTTATAATTAATATTATTTTCCAAAGATATTTTTCTTTAATTTGAGGAGAAATAAACAATTTTTAGTAAAAATTTTAACACCTTTAAATATAGAATTTCCCCTTTCCTTTTATGAGCAAGGCAAAAATAGTAAAATGTAAAAATACAAAAAAATGTAAATTTTTTACATAAAAATGTAAAAATACAAAAAAAAAATAAAAGGTATAAATACAACAAATACAGCTTTGAATATAATTGTTTTTAAAAAATAAAATATTATCTCCAGACTTGTCCAGGAACATATGTCCTAAGGATTTCACCCATCCAACTAAATCAGAAAGATTACAAAACCTTTATTTTTTGCTCGAGTTTTCTTATGACAGCTCTCTAAAGCAACAGTGGTTTCCTCCCCTTATTTATAACTTCAAACACTGCTCTTTAGAAGAGCTAAACACATTCAACAGAGGAAACAAAGGCAATAAAACCAGAAAAATAAAAGACTCATAACTTCTATGTTTTATTTCACAAAACAGCTGTATTTCAGAAGATCACTCAGGTCCTGAAGTGTTATTGGTTGAACAACAGAGAAAATTGTATTAATGCAAGATGTTTTATCCTGACATTTTGGTAATTAATATATTCAGAAGTGACTAAAAAATGTTATAATGAGGCTTTGAGATTCCCTTCAACAACTGTATTTTTCAACTAGACAGACATCTGACTAAAGACCCTGAGATTAGCTCAGTTGATTAGAGCATGGTGCTAATAACATCAAAGGTGTGGGTTCATTCCATGCATGCACCACTCACTTAAGAGTTGGACTTGATTATCCTTATAGATCCCTTCAATGTCAGAATATTCTGTGATCTGGAAATGATAACAAACTACATTTTACATTCACTGTAAGACAGTCAGAAAAATCAAAGTGCCCTAAGAAGCATTCACGAGTGTTTGCTAAAATGTGACAAACACGAAACTTAGGTTTGAGTTAACTTAAAAATGTTAAATGCTCCTTGCCTCCCTGATCAACAGGACAAAGTTGTTACTCTCCCCCACACACACCAGTCTATATTTCTAAATACTACATATGGATTGCATTAATAAAAACTAGACTCTAAAACTGCATTCTAAGCAATTTAGGTTTACACATCCTATTGACTTTCAATGACACACTTAGATCAATCATGTACATGTAAAATCTCATCCCAAATCCTGAAATTGAGTTTAAACTGTACATGGAGGTCTATAAATACCTTGCCTTCAAATTAATTTGAAATTTTTGTAGCACAAAGTAAGATAGGGTAATTTTATCAAACCTGGTATCCTCTTGTCCAGGATAAACTGTTGACTTTTTTTTTCCTAGTCTTTCTGTATAGAAGCTGGTGACAGAGGTCACTTTCAAAGGACAAGTCATGCTGTCCTAAAATATTTTTCTGGAAGAGTAAGATCAAATCATATTCCTAATTCCTATTTACTTCTAATATACTCCACAAACAGCACTGTGGGCTCCTGGTTTGATATTGGCCTGATTCCAGCCAGAGCACTAGCCCGGTGTGTGGCATGGCGTTGCATCATAGGTTATACACCCTCAGACCCGTTCCAGTTTCCATTTGGTTAAAGAGAGGCTTTCATAGATGCTTAAAACAATAAGCAGTGTATAGATACCTATCTCTTTTGCTCCAATTCATGCTGTAGAAAATGCTACCATGTTAACAATCAATATTATTAGCAATTTACTTGTTTACAAAGAAGAATCTTTGCTAATCCAATGCTCACCATTTAATTTACTCTAAGTATTGGTTTTGCTTGAAGAGTTTATTTTCCAGGCTTTCCAAATGTATATTATATTCCCCAAAATTTTCTTAATTGGGTCTTCACAGAAAAAATGTTATCAAAGAGAAGAAATGTCTACACACCTTGGCCAGATTACTAAAAAGTCAAGTTAAAGAATAAGAGTAGAATAGTAAAATGGGATGGGAGCTTATATTCACATCCTAGTAGATGCCACTACTTAACTGTGTTTATTCATTGGACAATATTAATGGAACAATGCATCCTACTTGTAGAAAAAGAAAAGAAGGAATATAGAGAGAATAAAACTTAAATCTTCTGTAAATATTTCAATCAGTTCCTGTGTTCTGTTTTCACACCTCATACTTCCTCATTTGACTAACAATCTCGTCAGAATTCTTTCGTTTAAGGTAAATCAACGAAATTTAAAGGCAGCAGACCTAATCTTTAATGAAAATACATGAAAACTATTATGAAAGAAAAACATGGGTAGCCATTATACACAACTATAATAGAAATCTTCCATCTAAGTAAAGTGCATGTAGAAATAATGATAATCTTCTATAATGCCCTGTATAGCAAAGGCTGACTTTGTAGTTGCAACTGGAGAATATATTGTGGAATGTTTTAAACAAAAGAACTAAGTAGCAATAATTGTTTTGTGTATTCAGTAAGAAAGAACAGTGTGTGAACATTTTATTAATGTTGCCAGAATAATTGTAAAGCACAGATGGCTTGTCCCCAAGACTATCACACAAGACAATAATGTAGGGTAGTTAATATGTGAAAGACTCTTCATCATGTCTTATCCTTTTCTTGAGGAAATGTTTTAGGTCCTGTATAGGGGTAATAACACTTAAAAATAATAAGAAAAAAAATTAAAAATAAGAATATGACTGGGGAAATATATGGAAGTCAAAAAAGGTATACCTATTTACATCAGCCTGTGATCCACCACAAGACTTTTTTGCTAAAAGCACAAATCTGCTTTAGGGAGCAGGATAACTGAAACAAGTTTTTATCTTTTTAAGGAGCTGATATACAACCTATTTAACTCACCCTGCATTTCCTCCTTCACTTCCCACATACATTGTAAGTATTCATTACCTGGAAATACCATGTTACATTTGACAAAAAAATAGAAAATATTTGGAAAAGAAGTAACCTTTATTTTAGAGACTGCTTTAATGTGCATTCACGCATGCTCTTTATTCCCAGATGATTCAATCCAAATACCTGAAACATTGGAGTTATCATGAGGAAAACAGAGCCACAATGGATACTGAGAAAAGTGAGGTGGTTTTAATTCAGAGATGTGTCCCAACATTTAAGTGCTGTGCTTTGACCTACACATCAAGACTCTGCTTTCACAATGTGCACAAGCATATGATTAAATCTGGCTTTATTCAGAAGTCAGTTTCCAGCCCCTGTACTTTTGTAATAGCTTGTTCTTATGTCACACTTAAGCCCTGATTCCTGACTGTCTGAAACAGTATTATGTCTGTATATACATTGGCATGCATGAAGTGCCTCTCTTTTTGAGAAAAACAGAATTTGGGTAAGAAAGAAAAAATTAAAAACTAACTTTCTTTTTATTTCCTTCCTGTTAAGATGTGTAGAACATACATGCTTAAGTGAGGGCTGGATAAAATTGTCTCAGTCCTAGTTTCTTGCAACAGTAGTCTAACAGACTTGGCACCCCTCCATATCTCCATACTGGACCCTTATCTGCCTACAGAGTCAAAGTGCAAAACTAAGCCCTCTGTTCAATGCCCTCTAGTTTTTTAGAAATGGTTATTCCACCCTGTTGTCATCTGATGGGGGACTCTGAATTATGTGGCTTTTTCTCTTGCTGGCATGTAAAATGAGCCTGTGGACTCATTTTCCTTAAATGAGTCTGTTCCCACTGTAGCCTAACAGTACTTTATTTTGGAGTCCTCTGGAGGAGCATTACCCACTTGAACTTGTGAGCTCTTTTACATCTAGAAGCTTTTCTGAGAACCTTAATGTTATAGTTGTCCCTGGACAGCCATCCTCCCAAGGAAAAGGGTTCAGTCCCAGCTGAGCGGTCAAAATAGGCAAAGTATACACGGGATATAAAAGGCATTGCAGCAAAGTGGCAATAGAGCTGCTCTGTGAAATTATATATTTTATTACAGTGGTACCACAAAAGTGGTAGGTAAATCCAAAATCCGTATTCTTCATGATCCTACACACTGGCATATTGCTAGCTCATGGGGAAGAGGATATGGATGCTCTTTGTGAGGGGGAGAGAAGAGGCTGTGAAAGTGTTTTGTTTGAGAGGGTCCTCCTGTGTTGTATGTAAGGCTCTAAGAAAGTTCTCTGTCATGTGTTTAACCTCTCCACAACAACAAATATGATACTGGACTGCAGATATAAGATGGTTAAAGAGATAAGCTCTTATTAGATTATAAAATCATGCAATCATTTAGGTTGGAAAAGACCTCTAAATTGTTGAACTGTTTACCCCACACTGCCATATTCACTACTAAACCCTGCTCCTAAGCACCACATCTATACATCTTTTAATTACCTCCAGGGATGGTAACTCAACCACTTCCCTGGGCAGCTGTTCCAATATTTGACTACAGCTATAGTGAAGAAATTTTTCTTTATATCCAATCTAAATCTCCCTTGGTGTAACTTGATGCCATTCTCAATCAAGATCTTGATTATAATCATTATCAACACTGAGGAAAAAAACCCGAAAAAAACCCAAAAAACCCCCCAAAAAACAAACCGAAACCAAAACAACAACTGAAGAACCTAGTGTTCTTTTATGGATTCCAAAGCATAGAACAGAAAATTGGAAAAAAATCCTGTCTAAAATAAACCAAATTCACAAAGATTAGTGTACTTCCCTTCTTTTTGCATCCTAGTAAGCTGTAGATCTACGCAGTACTTCCGTGTAAGCCATAACTACTGTTTCATATGATTCTTACAGACTTTCCCGCTCAAGGAACTCTGAACAGCACTGGTTGAAGGGGCATATCTGTTATTTTCTATCACTTTTCCAAATACTTTGGAAGTAAAGCTCAAACTCCTTGGAGCACTGTCTCTTGTTAATTTTGGTGTCCTTCTCAAAGTACTCCTAAGCCTTGATAATGCCTTGCAGGTGTGAGAGACATGACAACTTGGGTTCATATCAATTATTTCACACCTTTCTTTTTTTTCTAAAGTTTGTACATTACCATGTACTGCATATTGACAGTCATGTCACTTTTCACCCACTTCCCACAGTCTGTAAATCCTTGGGATAGCTCTCAGTGTGTGCTATCAGTGTAGGAAGAGATGCAACAAAGAAGGTTAAAACTCAAAATTATGAAATGAAGCACTTTTAACACCACAACAATAATTGTCAGAGCACTAATGCTAATCTGTTATGCTTCAGATATAAGATTCAAAGAAATAACATTAAATAAAACAACACAATGTATTTTCTGATATTAAAAGCATCTGCTTTTCAAGAAAAAAACAAAACAAGCAAGCTCTCAAGCTACTGAATTATTCTGTAGAAGTGAGAAAAAACACTCATGCCACTCTAAGTAGAAAATTAACTTAAAAAGCTAATCACAGACTATTACAAAACTACTTAAGAAGGTCATCTATACAGTTACAAATTCTTGAAAACCCCATGCTGAGAAGCAAGCACAAAGGACTAGTTTGGAAAATCAAAATTTGTGACAATATCCAAGGAAAGACCAATACTGGTAAATCCAGGAAAAGTAGATGAAGATAAGATCACATTATGCTCTGAGATCACCTCCTTATCCAACAAGAGAAGCACAAACATGCAATAGTAAATTGATCCCTCCTTCGACTAGACTTGATTAGATTTCAGGAAGTATCAATACATTTTCACTATTCATTTCACAAATGAATTTTCTGGAATGGTTTTCTAAAGAATAAAGCAGTGGATTTCATTTTCAGAGGACAAATCTACAACAGTGCAGTGGACAAATAATTTTTGTTTAGACAGAGAAAACTTGATATGACCTCAGGAAAATATTTACTACCCAGAAAACAACAAACAAAATATGAAAGAAGATTAAAAGTACCAGAATTTAATGAATTTCTGTGGGGGATTGTGCAACAATTTGAAATGTCAGTGTAAGAGATAGGCGAGCACAAACCCGATTATTTCCGTAAGATTGTGACCTGGTTTGGAAAATTGAGCTTTGCAAAATTTTCAAGGCAGATTTTTGTTCTTAAGGTTGAAAAATAAACAGTATAATGAGACTTACCCTACCTTTGAGCAAAAGAATTCTTCTTTTAGGTACCAAGCAAACAACTAAGCAAAGTAAATTTTTTTTAAAATTTAAATGCAGTGAAAGTATAACCAGTGAATCAATCAAATAATTGTAATGTTACTGTATTGTCCAAGACTATATGAAAAAGTAGTTTGACATGTTATTAAGACCACCTACTAAATAATATTCTAAGATTCTGGAGGAAAAACCAAAACTCAACAAAAAGCAACACAAAACAAAACCAACCAACCAACCAAACACACCCCCGCCCCCCCAAAAAAAAAACCAACCCCAAAAACAAAACCAAAAAACCCCCCCTCCAAAAACCAAAACACCATCAGCACTAAATTAAGATAATAGAAGGCTTTCATAAAAAAAAGTTATTTAAAAGAAGATCTTAGAAAAAAAAACCTGCTGCAAAAACATTCAGCAGCGAGAACTTTTTTTCATGAAAGGCAGCCTAAAGTCCATGCAGAACTGGATCCATGTTTCCAAAAGATCCAGAAGTGAGACGTCCTAGGACAGAAGAAAAAAGAGAGAGATGGGTCAAAAAAGGGAAGTAGAAAAAGAATGAACAAAACCCATTATTCAGCTCTATGAGACAGGGCATTATCTTATATTAACATGTCGTAATTGGCTTATTATCATTGTTTTTCAGAAAGAAGAATATATAAAGATGTGGAAATAGAGGAAGAAAAATAAGCAAAGGAATGCTTCAACTCACTTAAAGTATGCTCTATAGCAACAATAGCACATAATACATGTCCAGTTAATAAGTATCTTTATATCAGAGAAAATTCTGTGTATATAATTCATCTCCTGTTGTATAAAATGAAGAAAACAATATAAATATGCAAAGATAAGAAATTTGAAAAATAATATAAAAAATTAAAATAAATACAAATTCCATTGGTCTTCAAACACAGCTTGAAAGGAAAGCCTTAAGCCTATTTTTTAAAATCAAGCCATAGATTTTGTATTCAATAATACTGATTTATGTGTCCTATTTGACAACTAGCAAAAACCCTTACCCACAAGTAATTAAACTGCAAGAGGGGCATTCTGTTCTCTATTAAGGAAGAAAATATTTACAAAACAATTATCAAATCAATATATATCACAGCCTCAAGATTGCTTCCACTTCAGACAAGTTTGAAAAACTGGTGCTCTAGACATCAAAGCACCCATCTAATAAATCACATACAGGCTGCCAAGTAACTAGTAAACCATCCATATAACAAAGATGAATAATGACCTGTACAGTTTATAAAAGTGTTCTTAGGAATGTCCTTAAATAAAAATCATGGCAAACATAAATGAAGTGCATACAAAACAACTCTGAGACCACACTGCTGAATGTGGCCATAAGTGATATACCGATTGTAGTGAAAATCAACATGAAATATTAGAGAAAAACCTGATGAGAGAATGTATTTTCTGTATTCCTCAAAACTGTGGGAAAGCATATACCTGCTGTTGCTTCTTAAATTCACTTCAGCTCAATATTATACCTGTTACAAAATGTTATGTCTTGACTTTGTTTACATATACGAGAATGTAAATGTTTACATATACCAGAATAGTAAATGCTTTTGAGAGGAATATCTAGCCCTCTTAACAGCAGAGAAAAATACAAGTAGAAAGTGTATTTTCTGTTAATCCAAAGGTTCATTCCTGCTTTTGCTTATGTCAATATTACTCTTGACATTTCTTTAGAAGAGTTGATTGGTGTGTTGCAACTGGAATAAAGAACAAAAAATAAATTGTATTACAGAGGAAAACACTGTAAAGAAGGTAATGAAAGGAAGAATTCAAATTCAATACCCTAGACTGCAAAGAGAGATGGAAACTGAAAACAAGCATACTGGTAGCATGGTCATATTTGTATTGGTATCCCATTTTTGTCCTTTTAAAATTTATAATCCTGTGAATTCCTTGTTCATTCCTACCTGAATCTGTCAGCTAATATTTATTAACTGTATTGAAAAGGTATTGAGTATCCCGCTGGACACATTTAAGGTATGCCTTTAAAATGTCAGTTGAAAATTATTTTAGAACACCATATTTTCAGAATAACTTCCATTATGAGCAATGAAATAGGAGGTGATCAGAATAGGAATGACCTGGAGAAGCATTAAGCAGAAAAACATAAAAACAAAGGCTAATTAATCAACCTGACACTCAAGAGCCTTTACAAGACTGAAAAAATGAGTGGAAATAGTGGACATGGCTCTTATGTGAAGAGGTGGGAAAATGATGGCATACATGTGGAAGATAAGCTCTATATGTCATTATATTTATTTTCCCAAGGTTCAGTTCTATACCAGGCCCTAAAATAGTTCACTAAATTGAAACTACAGAAAATTTAGGCCCAAATGTAAAAACAAAAATAAAAATAACAGTATATTGCATATGCAGCTGATACTCAAGTGTCAACAGCCGACTATGTTGTTCCTGATTGGTAGAATATAAATTGCCATTTTACTTCCTTTGTATCACAAAAAATTCCCTCTTTAAATATCAAAAAGTTGTTTCCATTGTGAAAGGAAGTATGTGTGTTCTTAATCCTCTGAGTAGGCTCATTTTTATGATTTTTACTTTCTCAGTGAGCTTTTACTTTCTTACAGAATTTCTTCAGTCCTGTTTTCTGTAACAGTCTTAAGTGATGGAATGTTTGTTGGAATTCTGTATGTTAGTCAGGTTTTGTGATATAGAAGATCAAGGAAAGAAACACATGGATTCTGGTATCATCATGTCTTATGTCTCACCCAGAGAATACATTTTTCTTTGGTTGTATGTCTAGCTTTTTCCTTTATTTCTCTTTTGTGATGAATGATAATACTTTCTGAGCAAATGAATTATGTCACCCATCTAAGAAAGATAGATTAGATCTTGATTATATTTTCCAACAGTGGCACTAAGGCATACCATGATACTATTTTATGTATCAGAAAAGATAGCCTGTTTTTGTTTCAATAGTCATATCGATTGCGTTCTAGTTCCAGGCATTTACACCACGCCCATCAGAGTGACAGCATAAAATGGAAAACGAACAATATTTTCTGCTGCCTGATCATAGCTGAAGTTATACACACTTCTTTACTTTTCTGGGAGTTGCATGTAGTAGTAGGTCTGATACTACAACAAATTGCCGCACTACAGATGATTTCAATGTGAGCACTGACAAAATCAAGCCATGGCTGAAAGCTGGATTCAGCAGTGCCTGTTGTTATGACATAGTTCAATGCCACTTTCAAGCAACCCAGAAAGTACCAGTAACATCAGCTTAAAAAAATATTGCAGAATTGCCATATCATAGATGGAATTTCCATTCATATTATTCCTGCATAGAGAAACACAAGAGTTGGAATAAATCTAGTTAATTTTCCACCACCAGTATAGGGAAGGCCATATTAACTTCTCTGACTAGAAACAAGAATGTTAAATTTCATCCTTTTCTAATATATGACCCATAAAACTGTTTGTTGTATCTTCCATTTAAAATTCTACTTGCAGTAGTACAGAAACAAAATTAATTTTGTAAGAAAAGCTTTTCAAGATTTCTATCTTGTATGCTGGCATTTATTCCTTTCTAACCATTAATAATCATGGAAAATAGATTTTGCCTAGTGCAGAAAAATTTAGAGCTTGTTCATACAGTTCTCTTCTTCACAAGGCAAGCAGCTAGAGTTACTGAAGATTTTTGAGAATGTATGAATGTACATATATGTGATTCACAATCAAATACTATAATTTCTTTCCCTTCTCAGGCTTGAAGGAAGATAACTTCCATTACTTTTTTTAATTAGCAGTTATTTGTTGTGTTCTGCAACTTAAAATTGAAATGATGTAGTGTAATAAAAAATTCTTACATTTGTGGACCTAAAGAGTTGACAAAGATATGTGTCTTCTTTCAAGAAGGATTGTTGCTATTAGGAGAAATCAGTACTGATATCAAGCTTACTACTGGCTCTATTTACGACAAAATAAATTAGTAGAAAAAAAGGATCCAAAATGTACTTAATCTCACTTCATTTGTTTCCTGAAAGTCCAATTTCAATGCCTTCTCTCAGGACTTAACCATGACTTCTTCCCTAGACTTGTTTTCCTCTCCTACCATGTGTCCTTTTCAATAGGCATATCCTTCTATTTACTCCTGATCTGCCATATGTCCAAAATCCTAGCTGGTTCCTTCTCTGTATTAACAGATACTTACACTGTGCCTGAAACACAGTGTCTAGAACACCTGATGGCATTAATGAAGCTTGTAATGGATTTTGGATCAAAGATTTTCTTGGTAGCAGTCATCAGAAGCTCTGAATGTATTCTACAATAAACTGCCTTCTTATTGCAAAGATTTTCAAAAAAGCCTTCTAATCTGTGCATAAGATTTACAAAGCTGCTGCCTTTTGATGTTTCAAACACATTTGCATGATGGACGTATCTTGTTATCCATATGGCTTTAATTTCTGAGATAATTTAGTTCCCTTCAAATGTTCATTTCATCACATCTCATGAGGTAGTAAGATATTATTACACTTATTTAGGAGATGGGGAAAAGAAAAAGGGAAATTATAAGTCTAGAAGTCATCCTCTAATTCAGGCATATAAAATTGTTTTAGGAGGCTAAATGTCTATTAGTGAGTTACCCCAACAGTTTCCATGTAACTTCTAGTATCTACCTTTATCAGGTATCTTAAAGATCCAGGATGTGGGGCTCTTACTCAGGACAACCTGAAATTATAGGTGTTTGTCCCACTACCCATCCAATGATCTGTCTCAATGCTGTCTCCCTGCTCCCCTCTCCCTCCCCACATTTTTCTCTCTCTCACACTAACACACACACAGAGGATTGTTTCTCTCATCCAAAAAAGCCTACTCTCCTTTTATTCAGTTTACAAGCCTGTAGGTTTTCCAGAAAAAAAATCCAAAACTTATTTGTAATCTTTCTCTTTTTTTGACTTGTAAACTCTCAACAAAGTGCTTTTAGAAATATTATCTCTCATATCCAAGCATGCTAGATGTTCATTGTCTTATGACTTCCTTTTAAGTTGCTGTATGTGTCTAAGAAGTAGATTTCACCCCTTTCCCCTGTATCAATTTCATCCTCCTCTTAACTAAGCACTATAATTCTTCTACAAAGAATATGTAACAGTACATGACATTAGTTTTGTAGCAAAAATTTCTGTCATTATTCAAAATGCAGAAGAAATGTAAAGTCTCTTTGATGCATTACAGCTCACATCACATCATATCACTTTGAACCATACAAAGCCATATGCTGACAGAATCAGACATAACAAGACACAATGCATCAAATCTCTTTAGTTTTATATTCAAAGTGCAAAGAAAAATGCTATCACAGAGGCTTGTAAGGCTGCTTAATAAAACTCATCACCAGAAAGCTGTACATCCTGCAGCAGTGCTGCACTTTAAGTGCTTCAGTAGAGCACTAATATGATATTTGATAGCATAATGGCAGTACAAACTTACTGATGTGGTGAAATGAACTGTTACTAAACATAAAAAGGCAACTCACTAAATAAATCTAGTGGCACAAGTTTTCTGTAAGAAGCAGTATCAGTGAGATATAGTAATTTCCTCACCCCTTACCCTCCTACTGATTTTTCTGTTTACATCCCTGTTAACTAGCATCCCATTTAGAGTGCATGTTATTTTCACAGCACTCCTTAAGCTAGGCACATCCAAGAACGACCATCTGTTCACATTTTAAAACTGTAAAAGGGTGTGATTCTTGCCTGCCCAATGTTTCAGACTCCTTCCTAAAGATCTTTCAGTCCTGGTATCTGTTCCTACCATGACCTACTGGGAAAACCTTATGGCACTTTACCAGGATTAGTTTGCCCCACTGGAGCACTTTCAAGTTTTTGAAACATAAAAGACAGCATTTAATAAGTAGCTATTTTGATGGGGTACACTAGTAAACTATGGTGTTTTATCTTCAATAGTACAATTAAAGGACATGTTTTTTCTATGATTCTTTCAGGATGGTTTACTAGCTGTCAGGTTACTGGTAATAATTTCTTTATGTCAGCTGATCAGTTCATTTGACCAAAGCAAGCAAGCAAGCAGCAAAACTGAATTATGAATAGGAGGGCTTCTCTTTTAAGAAAAAAAAGAATCAAATGAGAACACTTGAGAGCAGTTAGGAAGATGTCATGATGATGACATATCGAAATGAAGGAAGTAGCTTTCTAGTTTTGACTTGTCATTACTTAATTTACTTCTACTTAGTTACCTGATGATATAAAATACAAAAAGAAAAAAAAAATTATCCAGTTTTAATTAACATTCAAGTGGTAAGCAAATAGCATTAAAATGTAACTATCTCAGTTTTGAGAGCTTCCAGAAATAGAATATTAGTTTAATTTCAACCTTGTTTGGCACAGTACATGCAAAATTAAAGAACTACTTGAAAAAAAGGTGTCGTGATTCTCCAAGACGGAAAATAATAGAGCTTTGCTAGTATCAAACTGATGTACTGAAAACCTTACAGAATGGCTTTGTCTGTGTGTCTCTGCACTGCTATGTCATGTTTTAACATTAAAAAGTCAATCATCTGAGTTTTGTGTAAGCATCTATTGTGCAAGTGCCAACAGACAAGGGTTTGTCTTTCACTCAACTTTTAGAATTGGGCTTCTCTTCCTAAAATGTAACAATGAAAGTAAGGAGTAAACACTTCTACCTTTGTAAGATGCTGATTGAAAAAAGGAGTTTTTAAATAGCTTTCAGCTAAAAGCAAGTTCAAAAATCGTATGTTGATTCAAAGGCCCACAACAGCAGATGAAAACAAGAGTCTTAGAAAGATATGGCACTTTTAAGAACTAAGCTTTCTTCTTTGTCATCTTCTGCAATTGTACTTTTTCCAGGGCCCTTTCTGCATGAATAAAAAATCTCTCTTCAAAGCTTTAATTCTTTGTATATTTCCAGTGTCTTGTCATAAATAAAAACTAAGGGAAAAAAAAAAAAAAGAGAATTCTTAGATGATTCACAGTAGTCTGTTTTTTCCTGGCACTTTGGCAAATAGAGGCCAGTGGAAGAGCAGAGGCAGTAGCTGGGCATGAGTATTCTTGTTAGCTAGGTAAAAAGAATCTTGGTCATGCAGCAATATGTCCACTCAGAACAAGGATTAGTGAAAAAATGACATCTTCGATAATGACATCTTCACTCAAAAGCAAGAGATTATGGAAGTATTTATACTCCAGAATGGGATTAAGAAGATTTAAGAGAGGAAAAACAAATCTTTACAGCAGACTTGCAGTGCTGTAAAGACCTTGTGGTTTAAATACTCAGCATGGAGCTATCTGTCTGTAAACAGAAATGACACTTGAACTGCAGAATTTGGATACATATCCCAGCATCACCTCAGAAGCACACAACAAAAGACTGAGATCCGCATTTTTATGTCTATGTGCTTTTGTCTGTGTCTACATAAATTAATTTTGGTGTCCTTTATGATCTTAAATGAACTAAATCGCTGTATGATATCAAAAGTACAATATACTTCATCTTAGTAGTTAAATGGAAGCATTCTATAAAAATTGTTGGAAAAAATAAAGACATTAAGAACTTGAGTTCTCATTGAAAAATTAATGGTAGAAATGCCTCTGGACTTTCCATGGTTTTAGAAACAAAACCTCAAAACTTTGGAATGTACTGGAAAGCCACTTGACCAGTCTATGAATTACTGGTCCAGCGACCTCTCTCCATGCGTGCCACAGAATTCTTCTGGAGATGTGGAGTTTCTGAAAACTTAAAATGCCACTTCATAATGAATATGTCCTTTCTGAAACAATGCATGCAAGGAGAGGTAAATAAGGATTGCTCAGTAAAGGAAAGAATTTGGAGGAAAGAAGTAGCTTCTTAGTTATGAAGTAATTAAGAAAATACATTTTGCTTGTTTCTTCTAAGAAAAAACAACAACAAAAAAAGAAGCTACAGTCCCCTCAGAAGTTTTAAAGTTATAAAAGCCTGAAACAACAGACATTCCAAATGACCAATAAAAATATCAGAATCTTTTTAAGGGTTTTTTTTTTTCACTGATTAGAAAGTTATTCAATAGCTGAAATCCTTTATTTTAAGATTGAAGAGATTAAGACCAACCAAATTGCCTTTTAGTGATATATTTCTTAAACATTGAATTATGCTTTACTTTTCATAAATCTCAAGATTCCAACTTTGAAAGTGAGACATTCATTCTTAACTTAATTATTTGATAAGATTAGAAATAAATTATTAATCTGAATCTCAAAGAAATCTCTATTTCTTTACATATTAAAAAGAATCTTTTCACTGTGCCTGTGGAAGGAAAGAAGCAGCAGGCTAACAATCTACAACACATCTTCAATGGCAAGGAAAATCCATTTCCCATATCCCTCATGTTTGAAGAATTTCTCCATAAATTCTGTTGGATGTCTTTTCCATTAGCTCTAGTTCCCATGTGAAATGATCTTTGTCTGACCAAGAAAGGACAGGGACAAGAGAAGGGCTAATTACCACTGTTCCTTAAGTTAGAACATTAGTAAGTGACGATATTCATCTGGGAGCAGTACCACACAATTTTTTCTGGTCTCACCATACCAGTTCTAGTTCTAGCTTAGTCCTTGCTGCATGGGGGACATTAACAAAAGGAAAGTGCTTGTGCCAGCTGTGCACTCTACAGAGCTGTCATGTTCTCTGACTGTACAGCAAACCTGAAAGGAATACGTAGGAAGAGGTACAAATCCCAGCCCATGAAAAATCAAACCAAAGCGAACAAACTTGAACACACAGCAGAGAGATAAACCTCCAGAGAAGTTTCATGTAGATATATATCATCTTCCCTTAGGAGCACATGGCTAGGTGAGTGTGTTTGAGAACCAGACGAAACTGATGATCGAGCAGAGGAACAGGTGGCTTGCTGGAGTTGGTTAAGAAAACAGTGAGAGAATTCCCCTGCATACAGCTCACCAGCACTGGCCTGGTGAGATGGTGTTCGTTTGGTTCTGTACTGCTCACTTCAGACTCAGTAAAGTGCCATGTTTTGTGGCATTGTTTGGGAGTCAATGTTGCATCTTCTCAAGAAAAATGAGAGGTTCAGAGGAATGAGATGTTCAGAAAGACTTCTAATAATGGATTTAAGTTGTACTCTGATAGAAAAAAAAATGAAGCTAAAGGTAGAAATAAGAATAAAGAAGGGCTGGAGAACATGAAATAAGTTTCAAATCCCATATAATATGTGTGAATAAATGGAAAACCACTTGTTTTTATAAATAGCACAGACCAATAATTGTGCTGCTGAAATACATTTGTTTCTGTTGCTGGCAGTGACTTTAAGAGATAGGCTGAACTATTTCTAGTTTGTATTTCTAGTCTAATGAACATCACAGAACAGCAGGATGCTTAATATGGATTGTAAAGTAAGTAACAGAGACAGTAATTCCCCTCTGCATTGATTTGAATTTTTGTTTTTATTTTTATTTGTCAACTCATAACTCTCAAAAAATTCCAACCTAACAGATCTTGTTGTCTTTGTTAAAGAAAGGTGTGTTGTTTAGATACAGATCTATTAGTTCTTAGAATACATAGCAATTTGTCAAGAGTTCCATTAGTGAACACTTGTGTAAGATTATTGCTAGAGAATTACAGAGGTAAGAAACATATTGCGATCAATGGCTTAATTCACGAGTGACCATTAAATGGTAATTTTTTGGTTATTCTTGAGAGAAATTTCAAGCAAGTAGAAAGTTAAAAAGTTCTTCTTTATCTTTGGAAGCTCTTAGAAGTTCAGCTTCCTCTTCCTTAGATATGAATAGGCCCTAGAAAAAGACTTTCCATTATAAATACAAGGCTTTGTGTGCTGTTTACAGCCAGAATGCATCTTAAGATCACATAGAAGGGTGCATTAGATCTAAAGAAACACAGGAATTTTGCACAGAGGAGCTGTAGCCCTAGTAGGCAGATTTGTATGACTGTCATTCCACTACACTAGAAAGCAGTCTTGAAAGCCAATTGATATCTGTATTGGTCAAGGACACATCAATATGTGGGGGTTTTTGTTGCAATGGGCCTTTCCCTTCTATGTCAGTCCTGGGTACTTAATTCTGAAGAGCAGTAAGGGAAGGGCATATCAGCCTTTCAGCCTCCAGCCTCTACAGCTTTACTTTTTGATTTGTGAAATTTAAAAAAAAAAGGAATGAAGAAATGAAGAAGTTACTCTACTTTGCTTTTTTCATAAAAGAGAAGTAATGCAAATGTACTGAAAATAGAAATAAAAGATACTTTACTTTTAAATTCTGTGTATTAAAGGTCACAAAGTCCATCTACAGTTTGAATACCTTAACACATTTTTAAATTACTTTCAGAGGCTATAATTTGCTATTTTAATTATATTTAATCATATTTTTAATAACGTTTCTGTTGTGGAAACACATTAATTCCAAAACTGCACTGCAGTTTATTTTTTTTCATAAGGTTTAAGGAGTAGGGGCTAGAAAACAAAAAGCATGTACTGAGAGAGAAACATGAGCCCTACGAGTGGTTCACAGTGGTTACAGTATAAAGGAAGCAATGGACATTAATCTAGTTTTTCAAGGCTTGTCTTCTTTTTCTGTCTGGAAATTATTTGGCTACTTTATCTGTTCACTTATGAGTTTTTACCTTCTGCAGCCTGGATGACATTGGATACGGATGAAGATATCTGGAAATTCTGGACAAACAGCTGAGAACCAGCATTTCAAACCTGCAGTATGGATGCAGTTAAATTTACACATGGCACAAAAGCAATCCAGTCATATCTTTTAAATATGATATATTCTGGATGAGCTCTATTCTGTGTATTTGTGGTTCTGTGGCAGAGAAGAAACAAAGGGGAAAATCAGGAAACCTTTGACTTTTATGTCCCACAGGCTTGCTAACCTTTCTGTTCATACCTGCTGTTAATCCCATACATGATTTTGCTGACTTTAATGGTGTTGAGTAACTTTCAATATTTGTGGGATGCTTCTCTAATTTTCCAGTTACCTCATTGCATTCCCGGATGCTATCTCTCTCGCTGATGGATTCCATCCATCTCATAAATAACTGACATAATCCACTGATTCCTCTTGTATTGATTCAAACTTTTAATTTGGTTATAAATAGACAGATTCATTTCTTTTTGGCATTCAGTCTTTTGTCACTCTGAAATTCTCTATTGGTTTTAATTCAGTTTTCTTATGTGTCTGGGAAATTTTAAGCCAGGGAGCAACTTTTCTTTAGTAAGGCTTTATTTTTAGGCTCATCCAGCCCTGTGCTGACATATATTTGAATGAAAGAAATCACTAAGAGGCATGCACATGAATATTTGATCTTACTGTTCTCTTCTGTACCTTATAAGATAATCAAACATGCATTTTAACTTCCAGATGAATGAAGACTGTCTAACATTTCCATTTTCATTGTGCTTATTCACGTATTAGTCTTTTTTTTTGGCTTATAGAAAAATGGGTGGTGTAAGTGGCACCCTGTAGACTGGATTCAAAGTTTAAAAAAAAAAAAAAGAGAAGGGAATATAGTAAGAAATAAATATAATCTGGAATATGAGAAAAAACAAATGGGGAGAAATTAGGGGAAAATGAAGTAACATACATCTTTGTGAAATCACAAATCTGTAACAAATTTCCTTTAACATCATGCATGAAGCCAAGTACCTCAGTAACCCATAGGAACTAGTAGGAGAAAAGACACTGAGCAAGTTTAATGTAACTAATAGAAATGATGAAATGCAAGAGATTTCAAATTAGTCAGCACTGGGGCTTGGATATCTCAAGCATGTTACAGTTGGACCCACAGCTAGAAAGGTGAATGTACGAGCAGAGTAACTTTAGGGATAATGGCATATTCCTAAAGATAAGAAGTCAATCTACTCATTAACAAGTGCTTACTTACTTCAATGGGAATATCAGCAATCTGACTTCAAAGGCTACTGGATTAGCCTATGTTATTTAGCTGTTACCACAAGGACTGAATTATCCATAGCAAAGCTCTTGAAAATGAAAGCAAACATCTGTGAAAACTCCACAGGATGCTTTTCCAGTCTTCTGAAAAAGACCCTGAATATCTTATTTTTCCTTTTAAGATTTAGAAAATAAACACTTGTGAGTGCAGTGACAGGAATTCCACAGTAAACACTACATATAGTCCTGTGGTCTGTTTGACATTCAGTTTTGCTGCAGGAGTGTCAAGATATTCTGTGGTACAGAAGCTGGGAACTCTAGGAACTTCTCAGTAGCTCCTGTATTACTGTAATTTAGCTGTTAAAACCATTTTCCTCAGTCATGTGTAATATGTTAATGTGACAACATCACAGCATAGTGTGTTCATGGTGATAGAGATTGGTAATTTTTATGGACACTGACACAACTTTGACTTTTCTGCTGTAGGCCATGCAGTAATGATAGTGATAGTTACAAAGGAACTGACTCTTTCTAACCTAATTAGTAGATATTTTTCCAAATATTTATTCCTAATAGGAGCAAGTGCATTGTTATAGACTATCTGACTGAGTACATCTTAAGAACTTTATTTAATCATTTCAAAATCTCTGAAGAGGTACCGAGTAGCAAACTATTTTTGGACTTAGTTATCTTTGACAGTAGTATTAAAGATACTTTCCTCAATGCCTGAGAATAGAAAAAAGAAAAGTCACAAATTTCATGTAATTTATCCATCTTCTGAACTACAAATCTATGCAGTAGAAATATCAGAAAATAAATTCTTTTCTCTCTTTTGTTTCTGGAATCCCTACCTTTATTTATAGGATCTAGTTTCAGTGATTTCACTGAAGTAATATTGAGAATAGATATCATAATATGACTCCGGGAATGTAAAATCATAACATACCTGTAAGGAAATTGATATGCCGTTAAGTAATGCAGTATTGATTATCCAAAGCAACAAAAAAGCCTACACATGAATAGAGAAATGACTCAGCCTGGTTTTTAGTGGTAATAACTTAAGCCAATGGAACAGCAATTTGAATGCCCAAAGCCAGAGCTACCAAATAATAATTTTGGAGTGAATTTCAAGGTCTTTCTTCATACTTTCCTCTTAGCTACACTCTGGTATCTGTTTCTTCCTATGGGGCTCTTTTTCTACTGAATATGAGTTTGAATGAACTCTCTTTACAGTGTCAGAAGAGTTCTTAATTCTTCTTGGAGCTCTGAAATGTGAATGTATTGCACTTCAGTAAGTCATAAAACTGAACAAATACTACCATGGAAAAAATTATTTTGTAAGTGAGTTTAAATATTAATGCTCTCTATGCCTTATTAAAATTCTCAGAATTAAATAAAAGTGAGTGATATTTCTCTAACATTGTTTGCAGAAGGCAGCTTAAAAGCTAACAATCTTTTTTATGCAAGAGGAAAGCAAAACATTCTTGATCCAACAAGAAAAAAAAATTGCTACACAGAAGGCCATATAGAACTATAGAATTATTAAAGCTGGAAAAGATTTCTAAGGTCATCAAGTCCAACCCTTAACCTACAATCTGGAATTCACCATGTTCTGAATATATTTTGGAAAGCTGTTATGACATAAGCCCCATGGCCAGACACTCCAGGAGGAAAATACGCCTTTTCACTCTCTTTTTAAAAAGAGAAAAAAGCTTCCACAGAAGATTTAATTTTCATAAATCAGTTATTTCTGCACAGTTCCTCTACTGGCACCTGGCATGTCAGTGTCATTGTATCTGAAATGGAACTTTGGAATGTAGTAGCCTCTTGAATAAACAGGTCCTCAAGGAAACAGTTTATTTCTCAGCAGTGAGAGCTTTAATTTACCTTTAAATGTCTTGTCCATACACCTCTGTGAGAATATCACTGTCAGATAAACTGGGTTGAGGACAGTAGAGTTGAATTGTGTCCACAGAACTTTTCCATTCTCAGTAAGCTCAGTAAAGCTGAAGCCTTAACCTCATTTAAGTGATCAGTGTAATGAGAGAGCCTACGTAAAGGAGCCAGGCAGCACCTTAGCAAATTTGCACCTTGAAATTGACAGATGTAAACATATTCCCTGCAGTTCCTTGCATGCAGACTCTGATTTAGATGGAAAAACAGTAGAACATAAGGGAGAGGGGTAATTATATTGATATGTTGTATATATATATAAAAATGTTAGTGTGTGATTAAAGAGAAATGACGATAAATGCAAAGATTGGTGGAAGAACCCTACTAATATCACCAGTGAAAATGGCACTAACTGAACTGACTATCCTGAAGCTAACAAAGGAAATTTGGTCATTGTCCCTGATGGGAAACTCACCAAGAGTTGCAGAATCACCAAATGGGTGAGGTCAGAAAGGACCACACTGGGGTCACCTGATCCAAACTTCCTGCTCAGCCAGGGTCATCCTAGAGCACATGGCACAGGATTGCATTCAGACGGTTCTTTAATATCTGCCTTGAGGAAGAATCCACAAACTCTCTGGTCTATCTATTCCAGTGCTCTATCACCTGCACAGTAATGTTCTTTCTCATATTCAGGTGGAACTTTCTGTGCATCAGTTTCTGCCTATTGTGTGTCATCCTATTGTTTAGTCTAGAAAAGGCTGGCTCTGTCTTCTTGAAACCCTCCCTTCAGTGTCAAGGAAAGAAACTCCATCACAAAAGCCATACAAGGGAGATGGTGTTGTTGCCTGGAGAAGTAGAGAATTTGTTGGAGGATGCAGGGGAAGACCATTTGGTTACTAAGTAAAACTTATTGTAAGAGGCTTACGGGCAGGACCAAAGGCAAGAAAAGGATCAGGCCAGATCCAGAAGGAGCAAGGATGGGAAAATGTAGCATTGTATGTGTTCATGTGAGTGTCAGTGAAGGTGCCAGTCTCTATCTGAGCTGACCTGTGTGACTGTGTGTAGGGTTCTGTGTGCCCTTGTGCATGTGTGTATGAGTGCACACACCCCTGGCTGCCTGCTGGAGACACATGCTCAGCCTCACTATTGACAGGGCTCAGAAACACAAAGCTGTAGCAGTATCACATCTATCAGGCTGGAATGGGAGAAATCCACAAGTAGTCTGAAGACTACCTTTAGGATTAGGTTACCTCTGGTAGTAAAATATCCCATTTAATGTTTATATATATAAACTCTGTTCTTAAGTGCCATTTGCCTGACAAGAGGTGTCCTTTGTGCACTGTCCTGCACTATGTGTATGTACTATAAAAAGGAATACGTAGGAATGCGCAGAGGGAGATAGAGGTGTGTGGTAGTTCTTCCTATGAAGGAAATACAATTTTCTTGTGTTTTGAAGAATATGTATGAATTAAATCTTGTACCAGCATATTTAATTGCCAAAAGGTATCCTTCATTTATCTCCTTCTCCCTTTTTGCTGATGCTTCATCTTGGTAGAAAGGTTTTATCTTAAAAGCTAATATTGGTCCGTATGTTACAATGAGAAAAAAAGCATAAAGATAAGAAGTACAACCATTTAAATGAACAATACTACTATCTGACTAAAATGTCACAGTAGTAAATATGAAATTAATTGCATATTTAGCAGTTGCAAGGAACAGCATGTAGTATATTAGTTTAAAAAATATTCATATTGGTAACTGCCATTTCTATACAAAGAACTTTATTACTGCTCAAATTAGTTCCCATTTTTTCCTTGCGTTTGCTATCTTTGCACAGTCATACCCACATTAATATCAGTAGTTTTTCTTGCCAAAACATGCCTTTCATTCCATGTACATAATCCAAATTTAAATCCCTACCTGCAATGAGATTTTTACTCCTTTGAACATTAATAATTGAATCTGTACTTTCTAAATGTGAACAATGCTTCATAATAAATTTATGAAAAAACTGAGTTTAGCTGCAGCTTCTACATTGGCCATGTGGATGTGCAAGCTATGGTCATCTCGTCAAAACCATAATATGCAACAAAAAATGAAGAATAACATAGTCAATTTCATTAGCACCAGCTGGGTCTTTTGCTTCTGAGTAGGTACAGAAACATATTTGGAATTATCATAATCCCCCTTCTTTTAAAAAGTCATATTTCTGCTTTTTAATTGAGCCCCAAATTAGTACGCAAATAAATGTAGCATTTGGTGGGAAAAATAAGGAGAATCAACTCTCATTGAAGGACCAGGATTGTCCAGGTCCTTCAGGCAGATTTTTTCGTGTGTTTATCTATATATAGCTAGGCTTGCTTTAACTCTCTAAACACAAAAATATTTTTGAGATTTTTTTAGGGCAATCTCAATGGCCTAAATCTGCTATTCTAGAAAGGTACAAGTTTCTGGTAGGACCTATGTCACATCCACAGGTTTGCGTAGCTATCTTGACTATCTTGGACCATCTTGGATGGACTAGAAGCTGTGTTTAGATGACTGATTTGATGGTAGTCAGTATACTCAAGAAGCTCATCTTACTCTGATACAGACACATGCGATGGGATTTGTTTACATAAATACAACCTCCTTGTAAACTTTTAGGCAAACAAGTCTCAAGTTAGCAGCTGGTCAGTTAAATAGCTCCTTAGAATCTTCTAACCTCATTTACTGTATCCCCATTAATTATGGGCCTATGTACAATTGACAGAGAGTTTCTGTCATTAAAGGTATTTCCCTCAAGCAAATATTTTTTATTTGATATTTTTCATTATTCAGGTAAATTGAGTACTTTTTTTCAAATAAGTCAATAACTGTATAGTTAATTAAAGAGGAATACATTATACAATATAACACTGCAACACTGAATCACCTTAAAAGTGTGTTTTGTATACCACTTTGCCATAAAATATACCTCCATATGTAGAGCAAAAGGTGATTTTTCAATATGGGTCTATGCCTTTGAACCATGTGTTTTGTAGTTCATAAGTATAAATTATAAACACTCCCCCGCCCAAAAAACCCAATCTAAAAATCCCACAAGCAAATATGCAAAAACCCCCAAACAACAAAAAAACCCAAATCCGACTCAAACTATCAATACTTCAGTTTAACTTTTACATGGAATGCATATTTCAAGGAAAAAACCCTGTTATGAATATATTCATCTTGCTTAGTTCAGTTTTTTACCATATAGGAGATTTACAAGGAGTAGAAAAACTGTTAAATGTTGCCAAATAACTGCAGAGGATTAATCAAAGATGTGTTTCTCATACACAAAGAAAATGCGTATTGGAAACAAAAATTAATAGCTAGTGGGCAAAGTGTTTACCCCCCGATTATTTCTGAAACTAAGAAGCCACAATATATATACTTAGTTTTAAAATATCTGAATTTTTGCTAAATATTTGTGTGTTTAGTACTTTACGCCTTCAAATGTGAACTGAGATAGAAATTTTAAGATAACAATAGAAACTTACACTAAGAAATTAATTATTTTATAAGCACTTGGTAGGTTTTATCAGACCTCTTTGTTTTTAAATATTTAAAATAGCTAAGAAATATAGTATCACGAGAAACAATAAGCAATTGCTTTGGAAAAGAATGGTGAAGACAGATCTATAGACACATCTCAATGCAATGTTCATGACATTTAAAGTATTTTAGGTGGTAATCACAAATATTGTCCCTCTGGGCAAAAAAAATGACCCATTTTCTAGTAAAGCAAATTGAGAATTAAGAAAAAAAACATGGTAAGAATTAAGGGTGTTGTAGGGGTTTTTGCTGGTAGTTAGGTTTTGTTTTGTATTGGTTTGGGTTGGGTTGGGTTGTTTGTTTATTTTTTTAATCTGGTCTATGCAAAATTTTAATTCTTTTCTTTTTGGGCAATCACCAGAAAAACAAAGTAAATATACTGCTCAATACACAAGTTGCAATCTGCAAGAGCAAGTATGGTCAACGGTCACAGTTTTTTAACAATTTAGAGGGCCTCCTCATCTTATGTAGAATGCCAGTGTTTGGTTCTTTCCAGTGCTTACAAAAGGTTGATGCCAACTCCTCAGAGCTGCCTTTGCAATCAATTTGCTTCTCTTCACATTAAGCATTTCTGATTCCTACCAGGAAGGTAAGAAGAGCCAGTGGAGGTGTCTGAGCACTGTCAGAGAAAGAAGTCCATGGATTTTGCAGCAATCACATGAAATCATGTGCAGCTGGACTTGGATTAACACATGATCTGAGGAATTCATCATCTTTTTTCTTACTGCAGTGTAAAACCAGATCCATATTGCTTACTGAAGCCTTAGAGTTCCGGCCGCGTAAAACTTCAGGATGGGTTGCAGAAGTGTTAGCTTTCCATGGCGCACTCTCACTTCACACAAACAAGCACTCAGCAGAGCTGGAAAAGAGACCATGATGTCCTTCTTTCTACATACTTCTCTCAACTGGGAGACTAATGAGAGCTTATTCACTATTTTGTGTTGGTCTTAATGAGTGTTAGGCATGTTAATCAGAATGGAATAATTCCAAAAGAGAGTTTATAGTCACCCACTGCAAAGTGAGGTCTAAAACTGAGGAATATTTTTTTTCTTTTCTACACTTTTTCCTTTTTTTCCAAGAAAATTTATTCAGCTGAAATGCCTCTACACCCAATGCATGTGTCATTGATAATAAGCAAGAGGAGCTGGAAATCATGGTGGAGTTAGAAAACTATGACATAATTGCTATCATGGAAACTCAGTGGCATGAATTTCTCAACTGGAATACTGCAACTGAGGGCTACAAGCACAGAAGAGATAGGCTGGGTGGGAGGACAGGGGGTGTTTCACTCTAGGTTCAGTCATGAATAAGCTGTGAAGAGCTGCCTCTGAGAAACAGCCACAAACATGCTGAGAACCTCTGGGTAAAAATCAAGGACAGGACCAACAAAGTACACCTTGTGGTGGAGGTCAAAGTCTACCGGAGCAGGAGGAGTTGGCTGATGAAGCCTCTTGCTTCTGCTGCAGGAGGCATCACCCTCACAGGCTCTCACCCTGATGGGGGATTTCAACCACCTGGATGTCTGCTTGGTAAGAAATACAGCTGGCTGTACACAATCCAGGAGACTCCTGGACTGTGTTGAGGATAACTTACTCATACATGTATTGGATAAAAAAAAAACACAGGAGAAGAGTTACTGGACCTGGTGCTCACCAATGCAAATGAACTCATTAAAGAAGTTAGGAATGGAGGAATTCTGGGTTGTAGCAAATTTTTGATCTTGGGCCTGAACTTTGGAAGTATGTAATTCCAGCTTTTTAAAGAATTAGTAGATGAGAGATCCCCTGGTAAACAGTTCTAACAGACAGAGGAGCTGGATGAGGCTTTGAACATCCAGATCTAGTGGGTGGCATCACACAGTGGGGGATCTGGAACTAGATGATCTTTAAGGTCCTTCTCAATTCAAGCCATTCTATGCTTCTGTGGTTCTACGATTTCTGACTTTGTGTCAAGGAAGTGAAAGAATCCCTAAGTTGACTCTGGGTTGTGAACTCGGAAACAATTCAGTTAAATTGCTACTTTATTTTCTAAAGCCATTGTCACTAATTCCATGGCATTCAATCATCCCATGGCTGCCTCAGTACTCATGCAGCTCTCTGTCTCCTCCTCTGAAAACTTCCAGCACTCCTTCAGTACAACTAATAAGGTATCAGGCAGCCTGGTTCAGGGTTTCCAATAGTTTACCAAGCCTTGAATAGTGAAAAATTTTTGCATTGAAGAGTAGACTTGATAAACACCATCTCACTAGCTGACTTTCAGACACTGTTTAAGATATATTAAATCTTAGCCTTTTAAAGTAGTTCGCAACACAATTAATTGCCATTGACACACGTTGCCATCAGTGTGCAAGGTAACAGATTCTCCATGCTCAACATAAGCTTAACCCCAGACTGTGATCACACATGATGAGGCACCAGGGGTTTTATTCTGCTTACCAGTCTGGTGGAAGAAACTTATCTGGCAAGAAGTCAGTCTTAGATTTGCAATGGTATTTCATCTGCTCTGTTTGTGCTACTGTCTCCTTCTTTCTTCTCAGGGAAGCTGAAGTGTTCAGCAAGGGAAGAGATTCAGTCCCTATCTCTCTTTAATGAGGGAAAGCCAACTGATGACTCCATTGCCTGTAGACATGATGGATGGGCTCTCAGATCCAGGTGGCTGTGAGCAGCCTGCTAGCTCATCAAAATATTTCTTCATAATATACCTGAACTATTTACACTTCAATACATATCAAAATAGTAGATTAATTTTGGTTTATTTTAATCTTTCCCCTAAGTCCTTCCATTCTTGGAACATGGCTGCTTAGTCTTTTCAGGAATTTTAATTGTTTTACACAGACTATTTTCACAGGATATATAGGAAGAAATTTTCAGTTATTGAAGTGGTTTATGCCTTCTCTGTATGCTGGCTTTTTTGGCAGCTGGGAAGAAAAAGCTCTTTCCCTTATCACATTTTACCAAACCCTTAAATTTCACATGATTTATGCTTTGACACTAAATATACTTGGATTATGGTGGACTCTGTGAAAGAACACCACAGCACTTATTTCAAGTGAAAAGAAAACCAAGAGAACTAAATCCACCAAATCCAATAAAAGATGGTGTATGTTGTATTTTCATATGTCAGAACTGAACCCGCAGACCTCTGCAGAGAGATTCGCATCATCAGACTGGAGGCAGTGTTACTGCCACCTGTCTTCCCTTTGAGTTTCTGCCAAGAAGGAATAACATTTTATTGATGCAGATCTCACACTCTGTACAGGATTTTCATTCCAGACAGGGAAGCTCTTTTAGTGGCAGTGTTGGCTCCAATCCTCTGACAAGGAAGGGGATTGAGACTTCTTTCCAAAAAGCTGCTGCTGAGGACTAATACCAGACTTACGAGAAAAGATACCATAATCAAGTACTGCATGAGTCTGACTAAAAAAAAATTTAGAAGATTTAAACACATACATAGAGAGAAGAAAACTATAAATTTTAAAACTTGGTGCTGTCTCTTGTCCATGTAATTTTATTGTGACTTCAGAGAAAGAAAATTTTAGGGACTGTTCATATTATTCATAGTTTTTATTGAGTTGAATTCATATCCCCCATGAACTTGTACCATTAAATTCTACTATGCCATATAAATCTCCACAGCTATGATTACTTTATGATAACTGCATGCCCTGTTGAACCTTACTGCCTAATTGGTAGTTTACAAGGAAATATCTATGTTGGTTTGAGATTAGCATCCTGTTTCCTCAGCAACAAGTAATATTTGCTTGACATGCTCAAAGTTATTGATATTCGTGTGTCTGCTTGCACAAAATGTAAGTGAAAAAAATCTTCTGTTCAAATGGGTACTGAAAATAATAAAAACTTTAGTTGTTTGCAAGGCGAATATTTTCTGTGATATTAGAGAATTTCTTTAATCCTGCTTTGGTGTTCATTTACAGCAGTTCAAACCTGTATCATTTATCATTTACATTGAGTAAATCTCAATGATATGAAAATCTGAAAGTCAGCAAAGAATCTGGACCACCAGGTACTGCAGAAATCTCCATTAGGCTTCACGCAGGTGCCACATATAGGAAGTATCAGAAGAAATATCTCTGCCAGCTTGGTTAGAAACTGTATATCCTGTACTAACTTTTTTGATAAATAGAGATAAAGAAGCATCTTGGATGTTCCCATGCAACCAGCTAAGACATGGGACTAATCTCCCCTAAATCTGCTGGCCAGAACACACTTAGATGATTTGGGAATGTTGTTATTTTTGCAATTTTTTTCATGATAATCCAAGCAGAAAGCTTAAATTCTTCATCCTTCACAGTCCTACAACCCTTGGAGAAGTTTTTGGTTCAGTTGCCACACTTCCTCTACAAAAACCCCAGATAAGAAAATAGATTTCAGTAGGATGACAGAACACCTCAGTAGTATTCCAAATTACTTTAAGATTTACCCACAAAAAATCCCAGCCATAGGACCTCATGGGTTTTTGATCTGAAAACAAGTAATAACTTAACTACCTGTTACTAAAGGAAATATTTTATCTCAAGAAGAAGCATCATTCTTCCAGAAAGATTTGATCATGGAACATCCTGTTTCTGGACAAAGGCTCAAACTGACACTGAAAGACCTCTGCCAATACTGACAGACATCTGCATTTGCACAGAATTTTTCAGAGTGCACTGTTCTTTTCTTTAGCTTTCCTATATACCTTTACTTGCCTTTCAGCCCCACCCCTCCCAATCTAGGGTTCATTTCTGGCAGCATCTCTGTCCTGCCCCCATCAGCAAAGAACTTTCTACCACCTCTATTACAGCATACTCCTGCTTTTTTCTCACACCTAAGAGCTTTTCCACCTTTTTGTGTTTCCCACACTTATGAATAATTAGAATAATTAGATCAGAGGTTGTACAGTTCCCATATCTTCAGGAAGTTGCTTTCTATCCAATTAGTAACTAAATCTTGAATTCTGAAGTGCAATACAGAAATTCCTGGACCAGACACAGCAGGTAAACAAGGTACATTATTTGGGTGTTATAAAGAACAAAGTTAAACTGGGCGGAGATATGCCCTAAGATTAAGACTTCCAAAAATATCTTCTGTGGTGGCTAGAGAAAAACATCCCTTTTTTAGTGAAATGTGAACAAAACCCAATTTTAAAAATAAATATAACACAATACAGTAACTGTTGGAAAATAAAGTTAAATGAAAGGAAAAGCAGACAAGAAAGCCTGAAGGGAGAGATGAACTTCCCCAACTCTTATAGCTTTCTGAACACTATTTGAAGCCTAAAGAAGTGCTGGCTTACATAATCCCTGTTCAATGCACATCTAGAGGGTCAAGTAAATGGAGTAAATTACAGTCTTTTGCTATTCTTGTGCTTTAAATCTGAGTTTCTCTTCTTCAACTGTTGCAACATTTTTATTGACTGTGCATGTTTGGGAGCTCAGTACAGATGCAAGTTAGCATAATTCTGCCAGTTTTGCACAATATAGAGATCGGGTTTAGGAACAGGGGCATTTTCTCCTCCCTTCTACTGGGGCAAATCTACAAATCTCCCCAGTAGACACATATGAAAAATGATGAAAAATAGTCCTAAAGGTTCATATCTGTGTTAATATTCAAAGAAAAAATTATCTATACATCTTAATTTTCTTCCATTTCCTTCTCTCCAGTTTCTCCTCAGCAATTTTGCAGGTGTCTATTTTTTTTTCTGTTCTTTTGCTCTATACCACTCTTTTTTTCCACAGCCCTTAGATGTTCCCTATCATCTTATTCCAAGAAAGGATTTCTTTGAGACAAAATGGCTGCAACTGTTCACCAGTCCCTCACATCCTCCTTCCCAGAATATCCAGGAATCCCAAATCTAAATGACTATTGCCTTTAGCATCAGGCACAGGAGTCACCATTCCATGTCTTTCCGTAGGGGTAAGCACTTCTCATGAGAGCAAACATGCCCAGCCACCACGCTGCTCCTAAAGGAAGATACTTTGGAAGTCCTAATACATTGTCACCTACCACCCATGAAGCAAGGTGGCTCATGCATCTGGAGAGTAGAGATGAATGTGCCCCCACATTATGATGTGCACTATCTGCCTGTCCACTGCAGGATATTAGGAAGTGTGTGAGACATCAAAGAGTGCCTCGGAAAACATTCTCCATTTGTACTCCCTTTTTCTGTGCCCTTTTTCCATGCTTTGCCTCACTTCTTAGAAACATTACAACAGTCTCTAAATGAAAGGAGTTACTTGGGTCTGATTTTCAATCCTGTCCATTCCATCTTTATTAATATAACTTTTTAAAATGTTACCTTTCTGATTCTTAAGACACCTGTTAAGGAAAATCTTGTCTCCCTACCCTACAAAGAGTTTGCTCTCTCACTCTCCTCTGGATCTACTAGACCACTTCTTGTGGAGTATTCTTTCTTACCTGCTTAAGTTATCTTCTCTTTTCAGGTGGGTTCCCAGAGCCAGCTTTAAAAAGTGAGTCCTTGCAGCTTCAGTTATGCTGCCTCTCCCAGTGTCTCAGAAGCCATTCCCATAATCTTCATATCTTCACTCAGTGCAAATGTACAAACTCACAGGCACTCCTCTCCTCCAAAGCGTCTCATGTTCTCGCAGCTGGACTGTTTCTGGACCACTGGGCGCACTGTTTTGTGCCATCTTTCTTATGTGTGACCCTATTCAGTACGGAAATTTCATAACCAGTAATAGCATTCTTATATTTAGGTGTAATACATTTTAACATCCATATAAAAAGAGTCCTTGAGGTAAGGCAAAACCTGAAAGATTCACTTGAGTCCTACAAGAAACATGCTAGCTACTGCTCATGAAGGTTCTATTTTTTTTTTTTTAGTTCACTATGACAGAAATACCATTTCTTAATTCTCTTAGATTAAGTTCACAAAGCTACTAGCCCTGTTTCCAGTAACATAAGAATCTGAGTAGTTTCCAAATACAGGAAGATTCATTTTGAGACAGTTTGCTTTGTCCACATCACTTGGTTTTAATCTTGTTCATTTGTCATTGACAGCATCACCTGCTGAGCTAAAATGTTTTTCAGACTGAAACTGGAGGATGGGCAGCCAAGATTAATGGCCCACAAATCACATGTTAGGAAGTGGTTTTCTTTGAACAGCACTGAATCCTCGTTTATGCTATTGTTGGATGGCAGTAGGAAACTGTAGTTAGAAAACAGTGCACATTTTTCCTTTATAATATTTCATTTTCAGTCAACTAACCCCCAAAAGTTGTCAGATTCATCACTTAAAGACACCATCTGCTGACCTGTCATGGAGGGTGGTCAGAACTGCTGCAGTGGAACATTTTTTCTCCCAGATTTTTGTCTAAAAGCACCCATAGGAGATATGGGTTTATTTGAGATACAGACCTACACTTAGTTGTTCTGTTTGGAGGATTCTCTACATGATTAACATTTACCAAGGCAACAAAGAAATAGATGAAGAGGAAAAGTAAAAGCAGCATGTTGCATGGGAGAAGGCTCTCGTATGAAATGTGAACTTTAGGTGTTTTTTTCTGTTCAGCCAACTCTGCTAGACATATACATCTCATCCCTGATTCACTGGGATTTTATTGGAACCGCTGAATGCAATAGAGTGCAGGCAGATGGTGAAGCCAAGGAATATCATTAGTGCAGTTTTAGTCTTTTTTCATGCCATACATTCAAAATTTCTGGCTTGCCAACTGCATCCATGTTGCAAGAAATCTGATTTTGAGGCAAGGAAAGCAAAGAGCAATAAACTTAATATGCACTTGCACATTTCTGGTGCAACTGTTTTTCAGTCATAGCAGCACAGACCCACAAGATTTTGTAGCAGACAGCTTATGATTTAAGTTAGAGGTTCCAAAGATGCGTCCTGCAAATACTACTCCCAAGAATTCCAACAGCAAATATCCAGGCTCCCTATTAAACTAAGAAATGTTCTTCTGAAACCTCATACAGTTTTTCTTAGATCACTAATTTTTTTTAATTGTAACCACAACATTTTTCCTGCTTTTTTCTTATGCCCTGCAGTTATATTAGAAACCAGAAAAGCTATAATAAGGGCATAAAGACATCTGCAGCTATCGAAAATACAACTTTAACTATATATGAGTGCTAAACACAATTTAAACATAATTTTGGCAGTAGTCATTAGCATGGCAACCTAGTCAGGTATGCAGATATCCAATGAATAAATGTCTTTGTTCCATGAAAGCGCTTTCCACAGCCTACAAAACTGCATTTATCCTGCTTCCAAAAAATGCTGAACTGTCTTCAGGCAAGTTTGCCTTTTGTCCCTTAAGACGTGTTTCCCATTCCTGTGCTCAGGACATCCCACATAATGAGAATTTGTGATTTGAGATACTAACTAGCTAGATAACAAGAGGCTCAAGGACCATGAGGCTCATTTGTTTCATTCTGGGCCATCAGAGTCTTCTTTCTATGTGGCAGTCCATGGGAAAAAAAGACTGCCATCACCAAAGACTACAAAAATACCCAAAGTGAAGCACCTTTGCGTCATTTTCTACCAAACAGTATGCTGTTCTGAATAATTTGGGATCATATGGATGAGAATAGGACTCAAAATAGGGTTTGAAAGTCCTTTCCAAGAGGAAACATTTTCTGATTTTTTGACAAATTGGTTAGGTGAACAATTCTAAGTTTCCAGAAAAGTATGACTCCCAAAACTTTGTTCAAAGACCATTAGGAAGACAACTCCTCTGTGTGTGAATATTCTTTGTTCATCAATGAACAGAAGCAAATAACTCCTTTCCTTGTGCTGTGGCTGTTCATCTGTAGTTCTAAATAAAGAACATGTGGAAATACAGTGCCTCTGCTTGGGTTTTGGATTTTTTGCCTCTGCTCATCATCAAGGAACAAAACTCATTATGATCCATAAATGCAGGTCACAAGAAGTAGGGATAGCTATATCAAAGGCTCATTAGCCTAGAAGTATTAAATATTACGTTGTCTTTCCAGTAAGATGTAAATGAGCACTACCCACTGAGTCTGATCTTCCAAGTATTTCCATCTCTACCTTGATCAAGTCAGCAAGAAGAAACAGAAGGAGAGGAAAAAAATTACATCATCAGTTCTTCCTTAGAAAGTTTACAAATCATAATTTTAACATTTGTGCATAAACATGAGCATGTTCTTATCATAATCGGACTAGATTTCTCTGAGAATCCCTTCTCCCCTTCAAAAACTTTATCTGTATGACACTGCCCTAAGCTTCAAGGCAGAAGGTTGAGCCATTGGTATTAAGAGCAATACTAAATAACTGGAGGTGTCCAGGAAGGGACAAAGACTGGAAACTATGACATTTTCTCCTCTGTCTTCTGCACTGTAAACAGGCATTATGTATCATGGCTTTGAGGCAGTAACCACACAATGAGCCATTAAATCACATTTTTATAAACTTCCTTTGTCAGGAGGACCAGGCCTTTGAAAGATCTGGTTGCACACACTCCTGGTGTAGCTCTGCTGGTCAGCTGCTCCAAGGAGCAAAGTGAGGACAGGAACTTTGATCCTTAACATGCTCTTGCTCATTGCCCTGCTCCCTTTAACTGATAAACTTCTCTCATCACACCATATTGATGTCAAAGTTTCCTGTCTCTAAAATAACAGGCACATGTCAAATTCATACTACCCCCTAAACTGCTGAACACTGAGGACTCTCTCCAGAAATCATGAATTAGTAGTCTGGTTGCCATCATTTTTCTCAGATATGTTTTTAATAGAATTTTGTTCTGGTTCAATTCTCTATTTGTTTTCACTTTCTCTCTTTTTTACATTTTTTTTTTCCCTGTGGTTGGATTAACATAGTAGCTGTTGCTATTTCATCACTAACAGATGGTAATCAAAAACTGTTTAAAGAAATCTAACAAACATTCCAGTGTGATTTACTGAGTGAAACTGAGAACACTGCCTTCCCACTACTGATGTGCATCATCCTTTCAATAATTACCTACAGATTTCTTTTCAACTTCAAAAATGCTAATTGTGTATTTGCTAATATTGTATTTGTATTAAAAATGAGAGGGAGAAAATAGCACCTTTGCCTTACTGTAGTAGGGTTGTTGGTTTTTTTCTGGAAAAGACTTGTTTTTGTGATAGTTCACTATTTTTCATTTTTAAAGATCTGTCTTTAAAAATATATGTATTTATTTATAAATTTTCTTTCCGCTATAGTTTGTGGTTGGCATATTTTTTTTCCCACTGGAAAAACCTACCAGATAATTACTGAAGCATATTTTTTCATATGTTACTAAGAAGATATGCTTGGCTCTCTCCTGGACATCAAGTGGGACCTGTTATTCATGCTTCTGTACTTTGAATAATGCAATGGCAGCTCATAATCCTCTTACATGAGGATTTTCAGTAGCGATTCAATGTCATGTGAGATACTTTCTTTGGCTTTTGAAACTGGCCTTCACATGTGTGAATGTTACCTGAAAAGCTCTTTTATTCAGAGGGTTTTTTAATTTTAATACCTATATGATTCTTCTTAAACAAAAGCCCATGGTCCTGTGTAATTCAAAATGCAAATCCTTCTCCAGAACAGTGAGATACACATAAACTCCTTACTAGCCACCATGTATTTTTTATACTATGAAAAGGGCATTTGTGACCTTAGTGCCACCATAAAGTCTGGAGAAAGTTGTTGGGACTATTAAATCTCTGGGTTTGAGTAGTGGTAGAAGTAAAGTCACTGGAATTTTTAAAATAACTCTTTTAAGCATTTTTAAAGTGATAATATATCCATCCCAATGATTTGATATCTAGCAGAATCTTGCCATAGTTAAAGCTGCAGAAAAGCACCTGGAAAAGTATTTTACAGCAGTATTTTGTGACTCAGGTCTAAAATTGGGCTCTGGGTTTAGACATTTTTGTGATTATCACATCTCACCAAGTGTAACACTCAGTGATTTATAGGAATGGAGATTCCTGCTGCAGTACTTCAGGCTTTCAATATCTGTGTAACTAATGTGCTGGTGCACAACCTGCTTGTGAGGTGCTCAGAGCCAGCCATGAGAAAACCTGTTGCAAGCTGAGTTTAATGTCTAGCTGAATTTAGAACTGACATAAATACCAGGATTAAGAGTGTAAGAGCTTCCAAATGTATTCTTAATTACTGTTACATACTGTAATGTGTTCAAAGAGGGTGTTCCCTAAAGGCATCTGGCTATTAATGAGTTTTATTATGGGTCACTGAGCAGAGAGAAAAAACAAATACAGGCAAGCACAAACTTGGGTTTGGGATGTGACTATTAAATGATTAGCAATACAGTAAAAGTAGCAAAGATACTCACCCATCCGTCAGCCACAGGGAAAAAACCTACTTGATGCATAGGCTGCCTAAAAGAAGCAAATGGCAAAAGAATTTAAATTTGCCCATGAGAGATAGTTCAACATAAACTTAACATGAGATGAAGGAATAATCGGTCAAAAGAGATATGACCCTGGTTTGCAGTGAGCTTCTTACAATCAAGGAAAAGCACAACTGATGTCACGTTGGTTCCCACAGCTGTTAGCAGCACTAATCTGCCCTTCTGTAAATCAGTGCAAGAGAACCACTTGCTTGCAAATAAAGGAAATTAGTATTGATAAAATGAGTGAATAATAAACTTGATGTCACTGAAAACTCCATTTCCCCACTGAGTAGAAAAAACCTTTATGGAACACTGTCTGCTCTTCGATGTATCTTTTCAAAGATTTGTGATGCTGAAATCCAAGGCAAGGTTTTACAGTGAAATAGACTATGGCTATGTGCATAGTGTAGAATTTTGTAATCTTCTTTATAACATGCAGTCATATTTCCATTATTTTATATTTCTTTTTGGTACTGGCGAGACCACCGTAATATGTCTGCCTAATGCAAGAGAACTAGACTCTTCAAAAAAATGCATGAACTTTCAAATCTCCTTCTTCCCTCCTCCCCTCCGCCCCCTAAGTTGGGCATAATTAGAATTTCCTTATTTTAAACTATTTTTTGATTACTTTACTTAAAAGTCAGTTGGTCTTGATGGAATATCCTTTAATCAAGACAAAACCTACAACTGAATCAATGACTTAAATGCCCCATTCTTTGTGCACACATCAGACAGCTCATATGGCTATATGAAATGTCTTAAATCTACTACAACATCAATGAACTTTGCAGCACAGAGATAAAATTATGGGAAAAATATCACCAAACTGGTAAAGATAGATGTAAAATTATAACTGCTAGCTATTTAATTTCATATTTCCATTGTGTGTAGAAGAATTCTGTGAATAAACTTTTTTTCTAGATACTGTGAATTAATCTAAAACATGATAAAATAAACTTTTTAGCTACTTCTCTTTTGGGCTTTTTTTGGCTTTTTTACACATATCCACCACCCACACCCAACTACTCTCCCCACCTCACCCATTTTTAAGCATAGTTACAACTGGTCCTGTGGCACACAGAAGAACTGAAGTGCATTGATGCGTGGATACCAAAATCAGCATCTATATTCCATAGTGGCTACAAATGTACATAACACAAAGGGCTGTGGTTTTTTATTTTCTTCAGGATTTCCAGTGCATTATTCCAAAGCTCTGCTTGTTCTAAACCTAGTGATTGGTTGAAATTGTATGTTCAACTGATTGTACCCATGAACTCTCCATAATCTTCTCTGTCAATGAGTTCTGCTCCTGTATTCCTTACCTGAAAAATGGCAAACACAAAAATTTCTCTTCTGGATTAGTTAATCAACACAAATCTTTCTCACATGTTTGAGCAGAATAACCCCACCACGTGCAACAGTTACTTGGGAAGACCATCGCTCCAAATGTCCTCTCCTTCTTCCTTTTACTTCTCTCCACTTTATATAAAGAGCCTGATACCATAATATGAAATATTGCTTTTTCACTTGGGATGAGTTGTCCCACCTATGTCTCCTCACAATTTCTCACTGACCCTCAGTTTCCTCCCCAGCATGGCAGTATGAAAAGCAGAAAACAACTTGGCTCTGTGTAAGCCCTGCTCAGCAATAACAAAAATGTCTTTATATTATCAGCCCTCTGTCCAAAACACAGCCCTGTACCAGCCACTGTGAAGATAATTAACTCTACCCCAGCCAAAACCAGCATGTTTGTACCAGGCTAAGAACAGAAACAAATAAAATCTGAAAAATATCATGAAACAGACCACTTTTTGCACAAAGTTTATTGACTAAACTCATATAACACACATGAATAACAATTATAATTAGTTTTCACAATATTTCTTAACATTTTTTACATGGTTATATGGTCTGTAGATGAATTTTCTCCCTCACTCTCAGGACTCAGGTGAGCTCAAAGGCTGTATCCTTAATTTTGAACAAAAAAAACCCCAAACAGCTATTATTTACTGGCTTTAAGGCCATTTGCATGGCACAATTTACATTCCAAAGCCCACAGAAATAGGTAGCTTCATCTTTTCTTGGAATAGTCAATAGAACATGCTACTTGACCAACTTTATTTGGGCACTGAATGGGAAAGTGCTCATGTGTTTAGGCAAAAAAGCATGTAAGGGCTTGGACCAGCTCTTAAACAGTGTGGGTTATCATGTGTGTATTGGGTTTGTGTGACAAGGTCTTGGTAGTGGGGGGCCACAGGTGTGGTTTTTCTGAGAAGGTGCTAAAGCTTCCCCTGCATCCAAAGAAGAGAATGTCAGTCAGCTCCAAGTTGGACATGCCACTGGCCAGGCATGAGCCCTTCAATGACAGCATAATGCATCTGTGATAACATATTTAAGAAGGAAAATAAAGTTATTGCGTGAAAGCGATAACAAGGGAAGAGAGGAGTGAGAAAGCAGAAACAGCTCTGCAGGCAACAAGGTCACTGAAGATGGAGGAGGATTTGGTGCTCCAGGCACCGGAGCTGAGGTTCCCCTGCAGTCTGTGATGAAGACCATGGTGATGGAGCTGTGCCCCTGCAGCCCATGAAGGTCCACGGTGGAGCAGGTATCTACCCTGCAGAGCTGGTGGATGCCTGAAGGAGTCTGTGACCCCATGGGAAGCCCCTGCTGGAGCAGGATCCTGGCGGGACCTGTGGCTTTGTGGAGAGAGGTTCCCACACTGGGGCAGGTTTGCTGGCAGGACTTGTGACCCTGTGGCAGACCAATGCTGGAACTGTCTGTTCCTGAAGGACTGCACCCCATGGAAAGGACCTTGGGGTCCCTTCCATGCAGGAACAGTTTGTGAATAGCTATAGCCTGTGGGAAGGACCCTGCGCTGGAGCAAGGGGAAGAGTGTGAGAACTCCTTCCCATGAGAAGGAAACAGAGGCAGAAAAAACATGTGATGGACTGACCGCAATCCCCCTTTCCTGTCCCCCTGCAGCACTGAGGGGAGAAGGTGGAGAATCAGGAATAAAGTTCAGCCAGGAAGGAGGGAGGGGTTGGGGAAAGGTGTTTTTAGGATTTGGGTTTACTTCTCTTTATTTATTCTACTATGATTTGACTGGCAAAAAATTCAATTAATTTCCCCAATTTGAGCCTGTTTTGCCCATGATTGCAATGGCTAAATGGTCTCTACATGCCCTTATCTCAAAGTATGAAGCTTTATTATAAATTCGCTCCTCTCTTCAAGTCAGGAGGGGAATGATAGAGAGGTTTTGGTGGGCACTTGGCATCCAGCCATGGTCATCCCACCACAATATGATCTTACTTTAGTGTGAACCTTGCCCTGAGCTGTTTACCAGTATAAACAGAGAAGGAGGGCCATGGCTCCTTTGGAGAACCAGTAGTCAGCACAACGGTTTTACAGGGTATCCTATTTGTCCTCTGGATGAGAAGGTGACTGGCACTTCTTTCTATGTCACTTTTACCTGGAAATAAAAATAAATTGTTTCTGTAGAGTAGCTTAATTTGGGGGTTTTGTGCTTGTACCTGAAAAACACCTAGAAAATTCCTGAGACAGGGGATGCATTTTGCTTTCAGGATAGTAAGATACCTATTGTAACCCTGATTTTAGAAATCATAGGAAATAGTGGACAACAGCACTACTGATGCATTATTCCTCCTTAAATTAAAAAGTAGATGTGAAGTTACTAAATTTTTAATTGCAATCAACTTCACATGTGGTCTAAAGTATAAACTGAGTATTAGTCAATTTAACAATATGATAAAAATCTGTTCTTTGGAAAAGAATAACATGGATACAGTACAGGAATCTGAAAAGGAAACCTTTGGGAAATGAGCTAATAGTAGCAATTATACAATATGTAGCAGGATAAAAGTTCAGCAGCATAAATATTGATGGCAATTAGCTAAGAATTAAATGCACATTTAAAAAGGTAAGTGCTCTATGAGAACTGAATGCTTCAGCAGAAATCGTTTGGAAAATGCAGTGGGAGATTATTTCACAACATTGTGCTGCATCATAAACACACCACTACTAAAGGTTTTTGATTAAGTGGAAGAGATGAGATTTGTTTCTCTGAAACTTAAAAGCCTCACACAAGCATACAAAATGAGAAGCAGCTTAAAATTAGACTGCTGCAAAGGAGACTTGGTTTTATTCCTATAACAAAGTTACAGTAAGTCACCCCAAAACTTACTGCATCCCCAGATGATAACAACTGTGTCTTGTCTCAATAATGTATAGAGATATAGATGATCAAGGTAGATAAAGATATCTCCTGTCTAGATATTTGCATGTTAGTTTCTATAGGGATTGATATGAGATATATTTCAGCTAATTAAGTTGCTTCACATGGATATCTGCACACCAGTGCTGCAGTTTCACAGTCAGTTCGAGCAGGCATAAATAGGTTCTTCTGCTGAACCAGCCATTCCACCCTCTCCTCTCCCTGGCTGCACTGCTCTATCCCCATAGCACCGCCTCTTCCATTTTGTCACAACTTGCTGTAATTTCACTCTTCTTCTCTGAGTTGATTCTCTGATTCAGACCTGAATTGTGCAAGCACAGATGAAGGGCAATGCCAAGGTGAGGATGGGCAGACATGAGTGGGGGGCTGGTGTTAAGTTCCAGCAGCGATGCCAGCATATTTTGTCTTAGACTGTTTGGGGAACAATGCCATCACTAAGGAGAATTAAGGTGAGACAAAGCAGACAACAGCTGGTCTAACAAAGCAACAGATGGTCTTCTAAGAAAGAGCAGTAATACTTATTTTATTAACCCACTCCTGAAATAGAAAGGCATTCTGGACAGAAAGATGGTAGGAAGGTTGATGGGTTGTGGCTGTTCTCTACGAATCATCAACTGCTCCTCTGCAACTTCTGGAAAATGAAAAAAGGTTTCAGTAAATTTAGAAGGAGAAATGTCTTTGTAAACGTGGGTGCTTTTTTATCCTTTAGAACCATGGGAGGTAGACAGATATTAATTTACTGGTGTCAAGACGAGTTGACAAGTCTCATGGTGCAGAGAGCCCTTGGTAATTCATATACTCAAGAAACTGAGAAGAAATTTTGGATGAAGTAACAGAATTGTCCAGGTAGTGCTCAAGTTGGTGCTTTCTTCACAGTGCCATATTCCGGTTTGGCCAAATTTAGAAATATATCCTCTGAGAGAAGGCAGGTCACAACCATCCCTCTCCTACCAGGTTGGAGAAAAAATAAATTTTCCTCAAAGGAAAGTGAAAGAGATAAAAACTATTTATTTAACAACACACAGGAAAAAGATAATGATGCTAAATAATAAAACCTCTCGATCTGCTGAGAGAAACCAGGGAAAATTTCAGAGTCCTTCTGTAGATCTCTCTCTCCCCCTCCTTGGAGCTGGGACAGGGTGGTTGGCCCACCTCCAGGGCCAAGGCCTTGGTAGAAAGTCCTCCCAATGTATTCTGATGTTGAAACTGTCCAGCAGAGAGAAAAGGAAAAAAAATGAAGTCCCAGGAAAACAAAAGTTCAACTCTCCAGAGGAAAAGGAGCTGAGGAAAAAAAACTGCTGAAAGCTGGCTGGAAAGAAAAGCAAGCTGGGTACTTCCCTTCCCTCTTGCTCTCCTGCCACAGCTGAAAAAAAGTTGCTATCTTTGTGTGACCTTGAACAAGCTGCAAACTGCTTTGAAAAAGTTTTGCTCAGTTTTTCCTTCCCCCTCTTAGGCTCAGTTTAAAGGCATAGAAAGGCACAAAAATTAATTTCTGGGCATAGGGCAGCAATATGGGATACACATCATAAAGTCACCCCAAGACATGCCAGCAAGTAGAAAAAGCACAGCTAATATAACAAAAACCAAAATCAATTCCTATTTGGTGGCCCCCATGAAGAGGGGTATCTAGAGTCTAGCCCTCAGACATAAGAGATGTGAAAACAGGCTCCTAAATCCTGAGCTGTCACTAAAAATCTGACCATGGCCAATGACCATGGCCAAAACTCTTTGTATGGTTGTGGAAGTTACCTTCACAAAAGAAAAGATCATTCAAGAACCTGATGAATCCGCGACATAGGGATTCATGGCTGAAAATACAGCAAAATAAGATAATAACTATTACTTACTATAATATATGCAATGTATAATACTTATAAATGAATAAATAAATGAATAGATTTTAGGGTATAAATAATGGGCTGCAAAATCCCTGAATTATTTATAGTTTGGAGGACAACTTTCTTCTAGCTAGTATTTCTAGACCCCTTACTGTTTTCTCAGGCCCCTGCCTTGAAACACCTTAAATGGTCCTATTAAAATAAGTGGGACTGTTTCATGTGAAAAAAAAAAAAAAAATTACATATGTGTCTGAAGAACTGAAGTTTGAGCAGCCAAATTACTTGATTTGTGGGTGTTCTCAAGCAGCTAGAATTCTTAATGGAAAATATTATGCACGAACCCACTGAAGATAAAAATAACACCCACATCTTTCAAGAGCTGTGTTAGAAATGTGAGCCACCAAATAAATTACCATCTACAGATTTACATAAATGGAAATATGAAAGTATCATTCTTCAGACATTCTGAATGCCACTAGAGCAATAAATTATTTACTTGAAGCCTAATATGGGCTGTTGCTGGATTCAGAAAAACACTTTGTCCTAGAAGATCAATACCATATAAATGTTCAGAATCCCAGCGCAGTCCTGAAAGTTTACCAAAATGATTTTGAATGAATAACGATGATATTCAAATACTGCTTCAAGTATTTTTCTGCTAATATATGTAGTAAAATTGTTGCTTTCTGTGATGAAGGGGAAAAGCAAAATCAAATACTATTTAAAGCTTATCGAAAGACAACAGCAAGCTATCCAAGGTAGCTAACAGCAGAAGAGATAGTTCACTTACTTAGTTTGAACCGAGATTCTCACTGAGATTGGACACGTTTTCGATTTTAAAAATAGGGGGGTTTGAGAATGGTATTCAATAAACTTGGATATTGTATTATCTCCTTTCATGAAAGTCTAAGTGAAAAATAAAAATCTCAGCTAAAATCACCATCAATTTCACTGAGTAAAGATATTCTTTTCTAGTAAATACCCAAATGTTTCCTTTTCCAAGAGCAGATCTGCTGGGAATAAGGTCTAAAAGTGCAATTCACTCCTCCTTATAATTGTTTGATGTCACATGGGTCTTCCAGATAGGAATATGTAGGAAAATTTTTTCAGCTTCTTCAGTGTCTTTAGCCCTGTTTCCGGCTAGTCTCAATACTGTAACCAACAGGACTGTAGAGTAGGGCAAGGGAGTTGAGCCTGTTTCAGACAGCAAAAGCAGTGGAATATATATGATGTATGTGGGTGATAAACTATTATCAGACTTAGCAGTTTAAACAGTTGTGTGTTAAAAATGAAGCAGAAAGGAAAATAAAAATAGCATGACTAACCAACAAATCAAAGTAATCATTCAAACCAGGAAGACACTGAAACCCAGTCTTGGTGGAGAGGAAAATACAATTAGGTTAGATAAAACATAAATTAAGTGGCTTCAAAGGCAATCTGAAGTGCAAATGTCGAAAGCTTACAGAGAGAGCAGGAAAATAGTCTCACTGATATAAAGGAAAAGATCTAGTCAGAAAAAAACAACTTTATAGTCATCATTTTTTTCACCTGACTCAAATTAATGTCACAGAACCAAGTTTATGTGTAGAAATTTCAAATGGATCCCAGGTTTCTGGTTTCCTTCCATAACTTCTCAGGTGCCAGATGTCGTTAAGGAGCTCAAAACCCTAGTTCTTAATAGCTCAGAGAAGGGCTGAAAATATTCCTGGTTCCTCCACAGCACACTAAGCCATCCACCGAGGGATGTCAGACTGCCAGCTCAGTGACCTGGAGATGGGCCACAGATTTTGACTTTAGCAAACAGACAACCTGGAATTAGTTCTGCTTAGATTAGCAAGGAGCACACCACAACTGGAAGACCCCTTGGTGCTGAGGACTGGCAGCTGCATTACCTACGTTTCAGGAGGGGTTTCAGAACAGACTAGCTCTTCTCTGCTCTGTCTTGGGAACAGAATGCCTATTATGACTTAGAGGGTATTAGATACTAAATACCAAGACCATATTTGCTAGTTTAGTTTCATCTGAAAGAAAACTATTTTTTGAACTTTTGTTACCACTTTGTGAAGCAAGCCAAAAAAACCCCAGAAAATGGAGGCTATTGGGATGTTTATGTAAAAAATGCACCCTTGATCTCAAGTAAAATGCTCATGCAGAGGCTCATCCTCTGATGATTAACTTGAAGAGAAGAGTCTGGTCAGATTCAGATTACTTTTGTGGGCAGCAATGAAAATGGATTTTTGGCATGTTGAAAACATTGAAGGGAAAGTTCTATCTGAGCTTGCGGAGTTATCTCTGCATTTTTTCTTGATCAACTTTTAATTAAGGAATCAATTTTAAACTAGATTGCCAGGGAGTAAGAAGACCAGTCTTTCCTCCTCAATACTACAGAAAAAGCAGATGAGTTCTTTTCATCCCTCTTTACCAGACTTGACAGGTATACACCTGCCCGAAAGCTTTTCTTGGATAGTAATGAAGATGAGGCACTCTCAAAAATAAAGATGAAAGAAAGATTAAGAAGTTGATGCCAGAACAAAGTGAGAATTTAAATCACAATAACTAGTCAGAACTGAATAGTAGAATTAGAATGAATGAAAACACCAAATTGTTAACAAAACAAAAAACAACCCTCAGTCCTTATTGGACACCTATGTTCGCAAGAGGTGATGTTGTGACCTGCTAACCGTTGATGTTCACTCCATTAAAAGGTAAATTAATTTTAAAAAGATGTACAAGTTCTTAGTAGATGAACATGATACATAACGCTGAACTCTCATGGATTCTTTGCTTCACTAAGGTAATATGCTTCAGTTGACTGAAGCCCTTTGAAACCTTAAAATACAGCAGATATAATTTTTGGGGTAGAATTTTAGCATACCACATTGGTTTTGTGCCTTTTAAAAAACAAAAACCTTTTAGTCTTTTCTCAGGCAATGAAGCTTACAGGTTGTAGAGTGCAGTCCTTCTTTGGATTACATACACAGCTGTACCATTTGTCAAGGACTGATTCAGACCGCCCTGGAACACGGGAAAGCAGAACACCTGCAATACATCAATGATGTTGCATGGGGCAACACCACAGAATAAGTTTTTAGAAGAAAGAAAAACCAAAAAAAAAAAATAGTCAGAATCCTCAACACCCATTTTGCTATAAAAGAAAGGAGAAGGGACCTGCACAGGAAGTCCCATTTTTAGGAATGAAATGGTAGTATGGATGTCATCAGATCTCAATGGATGCAATCAACAAAATAACAGCTGTCTCTCTACCAACTGGCAAAATAAAACACAAGCTTTCTTAGGTATTGTAGGGTTTCAGAAAAGGAACTTTTCAGACTACAGACTGATTGTAAGCCCTCTCTGCCAAGTGACCTGGAAGAAGAAAAATTTGAAATGAGATTTTAAATAATGACAGGCTTTTAAAAAAATTAGCCAGGAAATATTTCATGCAGTAACTATTCAGCCAGTCCAGGCAGTAAAAAATATTAAAAATCTGTTCTTCATGTCAGTCAGGGAGAATGGTCCTACCTGGAATCTCTGGCAGAAGGCAGCAGGGAAGACTTCATGTTAGACTTTAGAGTAATGGAGTTCTCTCTAAAAGATCCGAGGCCAACTATACTCCAACAGAAAAAGAAAAATTGGCAATGTATGAAGGGGTTTAAGCTGTTCCAGAATTTACTGGTCCTGAAGCACAGCTTCTCCTGACAGTGGAGTGCTTGCTGTTCAAAGGGATGGCTTCTTCTATGCGTTTTGCAACTTGTGAGATACGGATCACACAGTAGGCTCCAACAGGAAAACCTAGTCACCCAAGAACATTGGAAATGGTCATGGACTGGCCAACAGGTAAAGATTTTGGAGTATCACCAGAGGAGGAGATGATGTGTTTTGAAGAGTCTCCACTGTATAATGAACCGCATATTGCTGCTCGGGTAGAGAACCTGGTTGTAAAACTATATTTTACAAGAGTGGGGGCACTGAAGGACATCACCAGCAGGTGGATCAAGCTTCTAGTATTGAAGTGGCTCAGATGGGTCTGGGCTGACAACATAAGGATTAATTGGAGGGCCCCAGGACACCTCAGGTCATCACAGAAGAGATGCAATATGAATGGGCTCATGATCAAGGCATGGATTCAATCATGGACATGGTTATTTACAGGTTATCCACAAATGTGAAACATGCATTGCAATTGAGCAGGCCAAGCAGCTAAAGACTTTGATATGGAGCAGGATGGCTGAAATACAAATGGTAAGGCCTGGCAGATTGATTATGTCACAGTCCCACAAACCTGCCCAGGCTAGCGCCATATGCTTACAATTGTGGAAGCAAACACCAGATGGCTGGAAACATATCCCACACCCCATGCCACTGCCTGGAATACCATCCTGGGCTTTGGAAAGGAACTCTTACGGTAACATAAGTCATACAACAGGATTCATTTCTGAAACAGCCTCATAGACACCTGGGCCAAAGAGCATGGCACTGAATAGGTATATCACAGATCTTATTGTGCACCAGCCTCTGGGAAAAGCAACTGTTATAATGGTCTGTTAAAGACTATACTGACAACAATGTGTGCTTGTGCTGGGATATTCAATTATTAGGATATACATATAGCAAAAGCTGCCTGGTTAGCGGCTCCACCCAACCAGAACTGGCTTCATGATACAACAGTTAAACACACCAGACCACCTCTCCTGCCTCAAAAAACTACTGTGACATGTGGAAATCAAAGTTATTGTACTAGTTTGAAAACAAACCACTGGGAGACCACAAGTCAGAATTATAATTTAATAGGAAAATTAAAATAAATACAATAGTACAAGAACACTGACAGAATCAGGATACAACCTGACACCCTGTTAGTCAGGGTGGTGGTAGCAGTCCAGATGAAGTGGTTGCGTTGAAGTGGTGTTCTTGTAGATAGGTCTGGTCTTCATCTGACAGTCCAGTGGTAGCTCTTGTCCTCTGAGAACCCAGTAGGTAGGACTACTTGTGCTCTTCCAAACCCCTGATTATACCCAGGTGGGAATTCTTGGCTCCTCCCCCTGGGTGGAGCATCTCACAAGGGATTGATGTAATTCTATGAGTCATGCAGTGGGTCCTTGATTGCCCATTAACAGAGATAGCCCCCAGAGGGAGTTATCAGAGATGAGTCATGGTAGAAGATAACAAACATTGCCCCACCTGCTTTAACAGCTTGTGAAGATGATAATAGAATACATACTTTTGGTTACATCTTACATTGTAACCTAGGACAGTCATTTTATAAATCAAAAACAATGGATATTTTCAAGAAACAGCCTATAGATTTAGAGAATGATATCTGTGTGTATATATAAAAGACAGGAAAGGCTATCTTGAAAAATGTGAGATCTGGGCATGATACAAATAGTATAGAATAAGGAGTGGGTATTGCCCTGTTTTTTGCTGGGAGAGAATTAATTTTCTTCCTATTGGACGGTATAGTGCTGTGTTTGGGATTTAGAATATGAATAATATTGAGAACACACTAGTGTTCTAGTTGTTGTTAAGCAGTGTTTCCACTAAGTCGAAGACTTTTCAGCTTTTAACACCCTCTAATCATCAAGCAGCTTCAAAGGCACAACAAGCTGGGAAGAGAGAAAGGCAGGGCAGATGACCCCAACTGACCAAAGGGTTATTCCATACCATGTGGTGTCAAGCTCAGTATATAAACTATGGGAAAAGCTGGTCATGGACCACTGCTTGAGAACTGTCCGGGCATTAGTGGGCAAGAGGTGAGCAATTGCATTATGCAACAATGTTTTCTATAATCTAGCTATTATTATAATTATTTTTTATTTTTTTCCCCTTCAGTTTCTGTCATTAAACTATCTTCATCTCAAACTAAAAATTTCTCCCCAATCCCACTGAGGGAGTGAATGGAACAAACAACCGGCTGGTATTTAGCTACCTTCTGGGTTAAGTTACAACACCACTGAGCATAAACAGTTAAAATGCATGATAGGAAAGAGCAGAAAGTACACATAGCATGAGCAACTTGTTTATCATATTTCTTAACTTCTAGTTTTGAACGTTCTTAGTTTTGTGCTTGTGCAATTTTTACAAGCTCATCATTACTGCTGAAGTAGCTGTCATGGAATACAGTTGAGACATGGAACATTAAGGTTCAGGAAAGAAAAAGAAATGTCATCCAAAAAACAGGAATCACAAATGTCTTGCCAAGGATTAAAAAACATGCTTGTGATATCATTCTTCATGCTTCACAACACAAATCCTAACAGTGGTTGCCTGGGGTTAAGAAGAGATGTCCCTTTCATTACAGGGATCTCATATCCAATTCTGAATTCTTCAGCATCACAACAACACCATGTCTGGCCGTTAGTCTGATTCAGCATGTCAGCTTCTGTGTTTCCTGCCTCTGCCAAGGCAGAAACTCTGCTTTATTACCTAGTGATAAGAAAACTCTTAACTCTAATAGCTGTGCCTTAAAGGAAACCAGCCATGAAAGAGCATTCCAACTCTTGATTAGTAACAAATGCAATTTCCCTTCCAGGCCTCTAAGCAGAGGATTGGGCAGGTGTGTACAGTTGTTATGATAAGAGAAACACATACTGCATATTAGAAAATTACACAGGAACGAGACATGAAAACTCAGGTAGAACTGGAACGTTATTACAGAATCTACTGAAAGAAATAATCTGTACAATTATAAAAGTTATATTTGGGAGATAACAAGGTAAAAGAAGAAATCCAGATGTCACAATATAAAAGACAAGGAAACAAACAAATGGAGATCTAAGTTTATTGAATCAACGGTACAGAGAGATCAATAAAGATTTGCCAGAGCCAACCTCCAGAGAAGCAAGGTCAGTTATTATAAGAAACTAGCTCTTTCACTCAAATAACTGAAATACTTTCCACTGTATTTTTAGCACGGGTAGATAATGAAGACTTTATCTTGCAACATGAAAAAATGTTACAAAAATAGAACCATTTAAATCTCTAAAACGTCACTGATAACTTAAAAATACATTTGACTCTAAAGTTAAGTTATTGTTCAAACTAGTATTCTATGTTCAAAATCTTCAGAATGTTATGCTGAAATCTTCAGAAACAGTAGTTGAAATGACAGTGTTGTCTTGACATAGAAATGTTTTAGCATTTTGAACAGCCATATAGTCTTCTACAAGATACACTAGCTCGGTTTCACAGGCACAGCAGGCAGATATTCCTATCTGCTCCCTGTTCCACTGTTCTGCATGGGCACAAAAAGACAGATCAATCACCCTTTACAGTACTTAGTTCAAAGTATGTCTCTTCCTACACATTTTAGATATCCAAACCTGTTTTGGATTCCTCTCTGGTGCCTGTCACCTAAAAGATATAGTACTAAGTTTTAGATGCAAATTTCAAACTTTAGGTACACTCCGAGATTCTTGCCCCTTGAGTTTCCCAGATTGGATATGGTTTGGAGTCTCTCTTTCTTTTCCCTGCTACTAGGTCATCTCTATCTACCCACGATCCAAAAGAGGTGAATTTTCTGAATCCAGATAGTTTCTTATGATCATCCATTCAAGAGCTGAGTACAGCTCAGCCATCTTTCTGTGTGTGCTTCCTTAAAAGGCAGCTGGTAATCCCAATCACACTCTCATTGTGTGACAGATCTACTTCATGTAAGATCTTGTTGAATTTTACAGTTCAAACCCCAAGAAACTTAACCCTTTTGTCTAGCCACAAAAGGAGAAAAAAATCTCTGTTATGTAACACAGGTTTTGGTATTGCCGGGTAAGATTTTGACTTTCCCCCAAGGAAGGATTCAAGGGTCATGTATAGCACATTTTTTACTCATGTGCTAGTGGATATTGATTTACTAACAGAAGTTTTCAAATAGTCCATACCTCTCTATAGGAGACATCAGCAAATACATACCGAAACAGTAGTTCTGTGCAGCTACATAAAAAGCACATTTTAATATGAGTGGAGTTTTGCTTTCTTAAGATGACACTCTTCTCTGCAGAAAACTTTAATAAAATTATGCAGTTTTCTTTTACGAGAACATGTAAGAGGTTAATTTTTCATACTGATTAGCACCTACAGTCTAGAAATCAGGACACTTCCTGTTGGAAAGGTAAAATCACTAGCAAATCATAAAAAATTATCTTTCTTCCCAGCATGAAGTGAGTTGCAAAAAATGAAATTGTTGCTGTCATAGTTACCGTTATGGGATGGTGGCTGTGTAAAATATTAAAAAAGAGTTTGATCATACTTTTGATTTTCAATTTATCTTAAGCCTCTTAACCTTCTGTAACACATTGTGCTTGAGGATTAAAACCATTAGTCTAATAACTATAATTAGTCATAATTATCCTAATAGGGGATATTAGTTAATGAAATTTCATTTCAGCGTTCTTAATAGATTTAATTAATACAATATTTATGTCAGCTTGAAAAACAGAGGCATTTTGCAATGCACCTAATTCTTTACATCTTACCAAGAAGTATTCATTTAATGGAAGTTGCCAAAATACAATCAAAGGTGGACTCTCAATGTGCCGTGAATTTACCTTGTACCAATCACATTAATAGCAAGATCTTTACACCTCTTCCCCTTACTTTTTCTGAAAAGAATTTTTAAACATTCCTGGCTGGTACTTTTCTAATGGTTTGTCTTTCTTCCAAACTTCTTGGTTTTATTCAAATTCAAATAAAAGAAAATTCAAATATTATCCAGTCACTAATGTAGTTTCCTCACCTATGGCCCCTCTTTCCTTTTCTGGGAGATGGGCAATAAAGCCAAACAAGACAAAAAACTTTCAATAACAGCAATAGATCACAATGTGGAAAGGATCCCTATATGACTATTGCCTCTCAGCAGCTCTGGACTCAGGGAATTCATGCTTACCTTTATAAAATATACACTTAAAACAAACCAGCACATGTTGAATTTTGCTGTCATAGCTCAGAGCCTCAAGTGCTGTAAAGAAAGCTGCTTTAGATTTACAGAAATATCCTTACCTGTGAACAGAGGCAGCTCTAACTTTGGGGAAAGCAAGGAAGGCCCATTCTCAACTACAATCATCAGTAAAATCCCATTCCCCATCTGTGTTAACTGTGATGATGCCCAGCCATAGTAGCCTGTCACCACAGCATGTTGGAAGTGTACCTCGCCTGTGCATCTGCCCTCAGGTGCATATCACCAGCAGCCAAAAGGCCTTAGAGTCCTGTGTTTAAGTATATTCAGTCAAAAGAAGACAAAGGTTTTAAAAAAATGATAGATTATCCAGGAAAATTAAATATTTCTGTGAAAAAGAAAAGGATTTTTTCATTGTTTTGAGTAACAGATTGAAGACTCTTGTGAGGTTTGCTTTTTCACTGAGAAAAATTGATAGGATTCTTTCATCCTTTCAGCCTTACTGCCAAAGAGCCACGGATGCTTAGTCTGCCTGTCCCTGCTGAAAGCAGCAAATGGTCCAAGAACTTGGACCATTCATGTAAAAATTGAAACTGATAGCAGTCTTTTAGGTGAGCAACCAGGGACCCATCCTTTTCACTCTTTCCACCATAAAAAATGCTTTCTTAGGAAAAAAAAAAAAAGATATTTCCTACCAGAAATTGATTTTAACACAAAATTATCAACTACCTCTAAGCTTATAATGCTTGTGCATGAACTCTGTAGTAAGTAAATTTCATCTCCAAGTGTTAGCATACCATCTAGGCACAGAATTTCTAAAACCAAGTAAGTAGGTTAGAAGGCAAATTTTGTTTCCAGCAATGACTTAAACATTTATGACTTAAACGCTTTGGAAATTTTAAGTCTAGGATTTTCAAATATTTCTCACTTAGAGAAATAGAGATGTAAAAGTGGAAGTTAAAGGACAAAAAAGCAACCACTTAACTGAGAGTTGAGGCTTTGAAGCCTTCTACAAAGACTTTTATATAAAAAGTGCCACTTTGAGAGTCTGAATTTTCCATGGGGATGGACTGATATGGATTTATAATTTTGATAACTTTTGCTTTGCTTGTGATTTTTTTATGTCCTGAGAAAGTTGTTAGAGGGAATCTAGTGAGCTCTTAGTTCCCACTTCTCCCCAGCCACACATTCCCTCCCATTCCCTTCTGCCAGCCTTTGAGGTCCAATGGTTGCATCATTTAGTCAAGTAGGGAGCCAATGTACTGGGACCTGATCCTTTATTGCCTTTTTTTTTTTTTTTTTTTTCTTTGATTAGTTTTAAGCTGTCGCAGCTCATTAAGGACATGAGAATAGAACCATGACAGGATGAGAAGTGGGATCTGCACTGGCTGCCCCATTTTATTCACTGAAAATAAGACGAGTAAGGGAAAGAATTGTAAAGCTACTGAAACTCAGAATAAAATTTCACAACTGGTTTCTTTTTCTGGGCTGTTCCTCTGCAAAGTTCCCTATTCTAAAAATTGAAAGATTTGGACTGTCCAAAGAAGCAGGTTTATCATGATGTAAATCATGCTTATAAAACTTTCTCTTCCATGTCTATGATTTTGTTAACTTGTATGCTTGAAAGTGGGAGAAAAAATGAGGAGTAATGTCTATAAGCCACTTTTGCCTTATCTTTCCTAAGCAATGCATGTCTAAAATCAGAGGTGTTGTGTAAGTTAGCATAAATAGTCAAAAGGCAGCCCATGCTGCCAACATTAACATACTGAAGAACAATAATTTGAATTTCTTTAATGTATTTTAAAATGTTCCCCTGATGAAGGTTAAGCGTGATAGTGTTATACATCTCATTCTTACGAAAAATTAAAAATTCTAATGGGTTTTCAGCTGAAAGGGTTATCTGCTATACAATTTGACTTTTTTTTCAAACTACTGAACAAGTAAACATATTTACATAGAATTCACTAAGGCTTCCTTGAGCTTTTCACCTATCACAAATCTAGCGACAACATTCACAGAGGAACTGTGCTAGTTACCATCCAGAGATTCAGGAAAAAATTAAGTTTGTCTTGAGTGCTTATTTCTTAGGGTTTCTTACTTACATCAAGCCTACTGTTGAAACTTACCCTATAGGGAAAGCAATCTCCAAGCTAATGTATGTGCAAAGCATTCTAACTCCATTTTTGAGGGTTTCAGAGGGACTTCAGAAGCATTTAGCTTTGAGCTATCCCTCCATTGGGAAGAGAACCTTGCCCAAAGAGAAGCTTTGCAGTAATGATCATCACCCTGGAATTTTACAAACAATGCACATGATAATGAAGAATGCTTTAAAATATCACCCTAATCATTATTAATTCCTTTGGTATTTATGGTAATAATGGTAATTGTGATGAACTCATTTTGCATTAACGTGAGTGCTTCTGGAATTCCACATTAATTTGTAACACTATACTGAAGTGTTATTCAAGAAGGATATTACACAATTTATTTTTTTAAATGTTTGCAAACTCTTTAAAATCAAAGGCCTCCTGAAAAAAACACTCTTTTTTTTTCAACTGGAGAAATTGTTTTTGTTTTGTTAAAACCACAGTTTCTGCTGAGATTTAACAGTGATGAAAACTGACAAGGTTGAAAGGAATAAGGTGAGGTTCATGTCACAGAGAATACATACAGAGAGAGAAGAAAAATCTTGTACTTTTCAAAGGCATTTGCTTAAATAATTTTTGCTTTCATTTTACACCTAGTGACAACGGCCAGATTTATGCCACTGGAAATTAAAAATTATAAGTTTATTCAGTATATAAAGAATGCTGGCTTCTGCTAATGTTGACTGTATCTGATTGAAAGGTTGATTTATAACGAGACTTGGTTGGTTCAGTTTGCATATCTGTTCCAGTGTATCATCATCTCTGCGGTATCTTAACTAATGATTGGAGTGTTACAGATGTCTTAGTCCACTATGCTCACAGTATGTCAATTTTTCTTAAATTAATAATTTAAACTGTAATCCTTCAGACTCTTGAAGTTAGCTACCTATGAGGTTTATTTTTCTGCTTGAACTGCCTGTTGCACTTAGGCCTGAGCATCCTCCACATGGGTGAAAGGTCAAATCTAAAGTAGATATGTGTTTGTTCTGCATTTTTCAAAGCTTCTTTCAAAATCTTAGCAGGTGTTGAGGTTTACTTTTCACACACCATAAGCACAGGACTATTGCTCCATATTATTTCCTCTGGCAGCAAGGCTGATATAAGTGGCCTCTGAATCCTGCCACCCCTTCTCCCTTAAGAACTGCATGGCGAATTCATATTATTTAAAGCTCCTCCTTTATTTTTGCAATGTTATTGCCAGTGCAGCTGACAGGAAGTCACAGGGGGTGGAAATCATTGGCAAGGGGAGAAAAAGCTGCTTAAGTCAACTTTGCTTCCCGGGGAAAATAGAATGACTGACCTTAGGTTTCTGTATTAGCAAAATTCACTGAGGGCTTAAACTAAATGTCACTTAAGTAGTGCATTGGCTGCTGTTCACAGGTGTTTGTGCCCTGCCAAGGAAAAACTGGTAAGAATTCATTCAGATTCAAGAACAATCTCACTACTTTTACCACCTTTTCATTTTCACATTTTGTAAATACTGGAGTTTGTGAATGTTTTTATGCTAAAATACACATGAAAATCAATGAGCAAAATCAAATGAGCTTTGTTAAGCTCAAACTCTCTGTTATTCTAGACAGGACACAGCTGGAAATCCTCTGAGCTTTGCTGGTTATTCCTCTGGAATAAAGAATGTGTAACCCCTTCACTCTCACGGATATTGCTATGAGCCTCTGATTCCTGGATGCTAGTTTCTCTCCTCTGAGCAACAGGCAAACAGGCAGATCCCAATGCAGCCTAGATACTGCCAGCATCACACTGCTGCAAAAGGTTCCTTTATACTCCCTTTTTTTCCCCAAACCTTTCTTCATACACTGCTTACTTCACTGGCAGCTGAGGATACCTGTCACATTAATGGAATTGTGTAAGAAAAAGCAGACATGAGATGTAGGAGAAAAAAAATTGAGATGGAAGATTTCCTGTGAAAAGATAGATTCCTTCATATTTTTCAGGTGTTCAGTGGTACTAGAATGTTTCCCTGTAAAGGAAACCTTTGCTTTGACCCGTAAGTATATACTTCAGAAAAAGACAAAAGAAAAAAAACCAACAAAAAAAATCTTTAACCTGAGTTAGACAGCTGTCCAGAAACAGACACACAAAAACACTCTCACAAAAGTGAAAGTAGGCATTTCTCAAAGGAGAGCTCTTCTGTATCGTCCATTTTCCTACATGTTTATGTGTCCAGCTCTACAGCAAAAGTTGCAAGAGAAAAGAAACTTTCCACAAGGTGCTGGAAAGCAGTGGTTTGCGATCTCTGATGTTGTTGATCATCAGATCTGACAAAATGGCAAATGACTACATTTTACAGAAACTGAACACACATCCCGTTGTTAATTTTTTCGATACTGGGAAGAAGTCAAAAGATTCCTGATCTTGATATCCTCAACATCTGTGGACATTTTCCAAAATACCAAGTGAATTTCCCCGAATAAATTCATTCAACTAAAATGAGTTGAGAATGTACTTTTTAATAACTTTATAAATTGTATATATGGTATGAAGTTATATATAGGTGTATAAAACTATTTTCTTTCATACAAATACATGCAAAAACCATGGTAAAAAAATGGCTAAGGAGAGAACAAAACTGACTGCAAAAGCAGAAAATTGGATATAAATAAAAAGAAGCTCAAAACCTCAATTAATAAAAGTAGCAGGTTTTTTAGAACTTTCTAAATTTGTGATTTTTCTAGAAATAGATGAGCTTATTCTAACTCTCAGAAAAAGAAAAATGTCTCTATCTTAAATTCTAATCCAAAGAAACATTGAATATACAGTGAGAAAAGAAGTTAGCACCTAAAAATGGAAGACAAAAAATACTAATTACTAATATTTTGGTAAATTCTCTGTCTTATAACATAACCTTCTAAAGTGAATATGATTATTGCTGCTTGTTGCATGCAAGATGGTTTATTTCCCACAACACTAGTGAGATTTTTGATTCCCATATTCCTTTCACACTCCCTGATCACTGCTTCAAATGGTGTTATCTCTGTATTAACTTTATTTCCATTAGTTTTTTTATTCTTCGTATTGTTTGATAAGCTTTACATTTCAGTATCTTTTGCATTTGTATTGCCATTTTTTGTTTGTAAATAAAATGGATTTTACAGTACCTTGCATTTTAATTTAAAACACCATGAGAGCCTATCAAACTTTAAAAATTTGCTTTGAAAGTATGTTGAAATTAGCATTTGTATTTACCACTTCACTGTGCTGGTAATAATCAGTGGAATGATATGTTAAACCACAGAAATTCATCTTTTATGGCTGGATAATCCCATCAAGAGGGAACAAGAATAGGCCGTTCTCTTCTTTAATAGGTTTTGAGATGCATCTGTCTTACAATAGATGTCAAACCACATCAGTCATATTAAAAATTACTTATATTGTCATGATTTAGTTACTTGAAATAAGACTTATAAAGACCAAAAATTTACTTATTGTTTTTGCTCAGTAAATTTACAGCCTTTTACTCAAAGGACTGCATAGGAATACAATTTAAATATAAGAAATGTAAGGAGAAATTTGTATCCATTGCTTTCATTGGATCATATTAACACTATAACCATAAGCTTAGAAGAAAAGTAGTAGAGATAATCCTGTAAAAAAAAAGTTATAAAGTAGTGCAAATAGGTTAAAACTACGTTTGCCTAAACCAAAGCACAGGGGGGGTGTTTAAGGCCATATACCTATAACGAACTGACTTTCTAAAAGAGCACATTATCTGTCACTAAGACTGCAAAGTATTTTCGTCCCAGAATTATAATCTTTCAAATGTTTGTATAAAGTTACCATTATACTCTAGCATCTTTAGAACAATTGTACCAATACATATTGAATACTGCTCTAGAGCCCACCTGTGAAATGAGGGCTTGATATAGTGTCATCAGTGAAGTCAGAGGTCAGACTTGCACCATGTCTGGTATTTTTCAATTTAAAAAATTAGAGAATGAAATTAAAAAGTTGAATGACAGAGGGTAGAAACAAGACTTTTACATGAACAGAAAATACACAGGGGAGTGAAACTTGCATGAAGGGGTATCGACTAGCCCCACTCAGCTCCTGACTGAAATCTGTCGCCACAGCAGACTGAGCTACAGATGGGATGAAATTCTTCGAGATGATCTGCCCAATGTACATGTTGATTCAAGACCATAATGAGTGATTTTTCATACCCAGTTTTAAACTGTGTAGCTGGCTTATGATCCTAGCAGAATATGCAGGTATAAAGAATAATGAAGGAACGTGGCAAAAGATTTGGCATTAAAGTTCATAGCCTCCCAAACCTGGGCTTTGAGGTGGCAATTTTTATCTGGGGAGAGGGAAAAGGGATTGTTTTCTCATAAAGGCCATGGCACACATGGTAATTACCCACACAGTTAGCTGTGTACTCACCCCCAACTTCAGCAAGTCTGGCAGCTGTTGAAGAATTGGCAGCGAATATCCCTGTTGATCCAGGGCAAGCAGGGATCACCTGAGGATTTGGCCATGTCCTGGGTTCAACAGGAAACAGATTGGTGGCAGCACAGGATTGTGCAGCAGTAAATCTGCTTCTGTTTGTCTGTGTTTTCCTTTTCCTCATATACTCTGTTCCCAAACACTTTATTGCACATGCCAGAAGAGCTTGTTTAGTGATCCTTCAAATTCAGTTTGTCTGATAAATTCTTTTGAGAACCTATTACAACAGATGAGTAAGTTAGATATGAGCCCTTTCATGTAAAGGTCTCCTTGATTACACACATCTTAAATATTTGTTAAACAATATTAGCAAATGTTACATCTGATTCCAAGTTCTGTGACATTTTATTGCTGGTGTTCAAGAGAAATACTGCTTTAGCTGAAATCAAATGGAAACATACTTGATACCTGTAATTTACTTGAAAAATAAAAAAAACCCCAGCATTTTTCTCCAAAACAGACTGATCCACTTCTAGTTTGAGCAGGACATTTTCATATTTTTTTATTTTTTTGTCTCTGAAATGCAAGGAAACGCAGTATGTAAAAGCCATCAGTAGCTTCCTTGGAGATTTTGGGATGTTTCAGGTACAAAAGACTGAATACTTTAAAAATGGAATAATTCATCACTTTGTAAGGACCAGTCAACAACACTGAGTGGAGACTATGCCTGCGGGAAACTCTTTTAGAGTAAATGTCAAAGCCAAAGTATCAAATTAGGCAATATATATTTTAGAGGACAATCTACATAAAATTTTTAAATATAAGTGGCCAGCCAAGAACTCAGTGTGGGGGCCATTTCTAATACTGAATTCATGACTCTAAAAGATATATTCTCTTATATATTTTGATTAGGTTAAGATAGTGTAAGAAGGATATATTCTTTGAAAACATGAATAATTGCACATGCCATATGAGAGGCCAAGAGGTTATACCTGATGTGAGCTCGTTTAATACCACTGAGATGTATGCACAATCAGCTAAAGGACTTTTTAAAAATTACTAGTAATTTGTTTGATAACTTGCCTGAGTTCCCTAAGAAAGATTAATTCATTTGAAGGGAAATATCCATTTCCTTCTTCCCAGAAAATTAGATCCTTTTCAAAAAAACTAATTTAGAAGAACACAATTATTTCTCAAACTAAAATAATTATATTACAAAATTATTTTTCCTTATGCTTTGTAAATTTAGTAATACTTAGCTATAAGCATATTTTTTAAGAAAAAAGAAGCTATTTTTGCCTACATAAAAAAAATCTGTTTAAGATCACAGCTAATGCCTTAGCACAGAAGCAAATCAAAGACAGATACTTACATGAGAAGCCATAGCTTCTACCAGTATCAACTATCTTCCTAACTAATACAATACATTCATATTGAAAAGTTTTTGTTGGTTTTTTTTTGAAAGTTACTATTTCTTTATTCTAGGATCTCTTTGCTGTAGCTTACTGCACTTGGCTGTTACCGTCAAGGGACCTGGCTATCCTACAAGAGAAAACTGCACACCTTGTGAGCTTTTCCATGCATCAATATTCTATTGGCTCAGAAATTAAACATGACACTGGATTTCTGTTTCTGAAACTCCTTTGCCTTCTTTGACCAATGTAAATATGACTAGTAAATAAATTCATGGGAAATTTATTTATTAGGGGTATCACTGCTGTGTGGGTTTGAGTCACAATATGAAATTCTAATATTTCTAATAAAAAAATAGTGCGAAACATTTGTTGTATTCAATTTAGCATTTTGGAGTGTGTTGCAGCTGCTGATAGTGGTTTAAATTGACTTCCAGCTAATGACATTAGAAAACTACTTAATTCTGATTACAAAATGAGAGGCTTTACAGTCTAATGAATTTTTAATAAAGCTTCTGTGTATCATTGTATGGGCCTGCTCCTTAGCGCATGAGATGGAGATAACATTCCTCATATTCCATTTGTTTCCCTGTTTCAGGGAAATGATAATAAATCATCTGAATATTTGCAGTTCCACCTTATCCTCCTAAGCATAATCTCTCTCGAACACACAGGACAAAATTCTTTCCTTAGTTAGACATTTACTTTTGAAAAATTGATGCTTGACAGCTTGATTTGTTCTTCAGAAAAAACATGTTAATTTCTTAAATTGTATATACAAAATGCCAACCATGTAGAGTGCACTCAGATATCTCGACATTATCTGCCTTAGTTTATTTTACTTGACTCAATTATTTGCATTATCAATAAAAAGAGACAAAATATTGCAGAGAGCAATTATCTGTTGAGTATTTTTTATCTGTACATCTGTCATATACCACACTTTATCCTCTGGTTAAGTTTTGAATGGCACTAAATAAAGCAGGGTATCTATTTCTATATATTGAAAGTAGCAGGGATGAGATGTTATCTGTAAAAAATTGCAGATCATAAATCTTGGTATCTTCTCCTCACTCAAGCACCCATGGTGAAACTAGGCACATGATGTTTGGGATATGTGGAACTTTTTAGAAGAGTAGAGGAAAGGGTAGTTGGTATTTGATTGAATTATTTCTCCCATGCCTGTTTCAGAAGGTAAATACTGGAACTGCAATTGCCAAGTGCACTGGCAGTCACAAGTGTTGAAGTACAAAATTGTACCTCAGTGACATTGATCTGTGGGAGATGTTTATTTATTACCTGATCCCATTGTTGTTTGTGTTATAACCACAAGAAAACCACAAGATCTGCTTATTATTTACTTAAAGAGGATAAAGACATACAAAGGGCTGGCTTTGCCCTTGCTTGATGAGTACTGGGCCCTTGCATTACTATTCCAAAACCATTTTAGATATGAATGTACTCAATGAGCATCAAAGAAAAGAAGTTAAAGGGGACATCATTACAGCTGGTGTGTCTTCCCTCCTTTTCCTATCTTGCCCTACTAAGTTCTTGTCTTGTCTGTGTTTCAAGATGCTGACAATGTTTGTGGAATCTGTTGTTGGATGCTCAGAGATTTCAGTTTCATGTTATGGAGTTATTTTATGAACACTTTTTCTTCATGTTCATGTCTATCTAATAAAAATTTCTTATGTGTTATAGAATGATGAAAAATTTTCTGCAGTAGAGAGAATATAATAGGAGAACACAGTAGCTGAAGGCTGAGGTTTTCTCTGTGACTGCTGTAAAGGAGGTTAGAATAATTTAAAATTACTTAAGTAATTATTAGAAAAAGGGCATTAGAGTGGGGATGAAAAGACACGGAGAATGGTGTGCGAAGAAAACAAGAAAAATACGGAAAGGTTTTCCCCATGATGGAGATGAAAACTCCCCTAGACCAAGAAAAGGAAGTTATTCAGAATATGTACAATAGAAAATGCAGGATAAGATTCTTGCATAACTGGAAATGTCCCTGGAGCAAGAATTGAGAGAAAGGTGCAACAGGACAGTGTTGCAGTTACAAAATTTCTTATACTAGAAAGTAAAGAATGAAGATTTAAATTTTACTGTTTATGTTCCTGCTTATATTATACAGTGTTCCTTTCAAATACCACTTAAAACCTAGTTTTAGACCTGGGTCTGGAAATCTATCAAAATGTGTCTCAAGATCAGTTAGCATGCATCATCAATTCTGGCTGCTAGGGTTACATCTCCAGCGAAGAACAAACAGACAGAGTGCCCTTTGCCTAGGAAATATGTTGGAGGAGACCAGAAGCAAATGACTTCCAAAACCTGCTGATCACAGTGTTGAAAGCAGGACTCAAAGCCATGGAGTACCCTTATGACTCAGATGAAGCCAACTGACCAGTCTTTGTGTCAAACTCATAGAAACAGAAGGGAGAAAGTGCAAAAATAAACATGGAAATATCCCTCTCATCTGGGGGTAACAGTATCATTCAAACTTTCTGGAGACACCAGGTCTAAAAATTTAGTCAAGCACTCTGAGGAATGTCTTTTATGTCTTCCCCACCCCACAAATGTCGGGGTCCCTTCCCCCCTGCCGTGGGGTCCTGGCAGAGGGGCCCTGAGGGCACAGACACGGGGTTTCCCTGCCCCTGGTCAGCCTCGTTCCCATTGGTTGGTTTGTGTTCCCCTGTGCGGGCAAGGACCCTCGGGTCCCGTGATTGCGGCAGTTCCTCGGCAGAGCCCCGGCCATGCGGCTGGAGAAATAAACATCTCTCTGAAACATCTAGCAAGAATCAGTCCATAGATATTTCTTTTCCATGGGCCTCGTTGATTGATACAGCGTGTTGCAGTATCCGCACTGTAACACACAAAGGAGGAGGACAAAAATGACAAGAGAAAGATTTTAAGTAAAAAAAAAGAAAAAAAAAAATCCGACCTTTTTGAATAGAACATTATTTAGGCCTGTTAGGAGGAATCAGGTATTTGTTTTTTTCTAGAAGTCCTGAAAGAGATGCTATGCCCTCTTACTATCCAAACTGGAGTTCAGCCAAATATGTGATCAGTGGTTGGTGTTGCTCAACTTGAATCTGAAATCTATGAGCCTGCTGCACTTCATAGCAAAACTTGTAGAAAGAGAGAATATATTTTATTCCAGGACTGATACACTTGATGAAAAACTGGAACATTTCATTGCATGCTAGTGGTTCAGATTTGGAATAGAAATATCAAACTTCTCCATAGAAGAAAATCTTATAAATAGACTTCAAGACAAAAGATCTGAATTAAATGTGAACTTGCTAATCAGAGCTAATGGGAAAATAAAGCACTAGTAGACTAGTAAAAATAAGCAATAAAATGGTTAGATCTTGTGCAATCTGGAGAGATTTTCACTCTCTGGGAGATTTTCACACTGGGAAAAAATTATAACCTGTATTTCCATGGAAGTCTATGGTTTTTAATGTTCAGTGAGTGATGAAATTTACTTCCCAGGCTTGTCTTTTGAATTTATTCTTTAGATATTCCTTTAGACATCCTGGACTGAGAGGTCAAGTAAAAACTATTTCTTGTGAAAGAGGTTCTTCCAGCTGTGACTGGGTGTCTCTATTGTTTATTGATTATGTGGTTTTATTGTGGTACATTGTGTTTTATAGAGTTCATCCATTTAGTTTCTAGAAAAGCTTTTAATTAACTGGATATGATAGATTGTATTTTGGAATGTGTGTCTGTAGGATCATGGATTTTCATACTACAGCTTCTTCAAGGTGTTTGCTGATCCTCAACAAGATTTTTTTCTGCTGATGAGCTTAACAATAATGGAATTGGGAAATTATAGGTTGTAGTTGATGAAATTATTTTCCATGTAGGTTTCAGTGCACCATTACAATAATGTCCTTGTGTTGGGATGCATCAGCCTGCTCTCAGGCTGAAACCATCAAATGTCAGTCAAACCAGGGCTATCCACTGGGTGGATTTCCCCACCCAGGACAGTGGATCGGAAGGCGGACCAGACGAGATCACTGAGGTCTAGGTTACCTCCCCCTGTTCCAGAAAGTTCTCCCTTTTTTAGTTATTAATTGGTTCCCTGTTATGACTCCTGCCTCCCTGTTTTCCCCATTTGTTCTGAAAAATTGTATCCTCCCCTCTGCTTGTACGCCACTGGTTGTTTTCCCTTTTCCTGCCTTACTCCACGCCCCCATAAAGGGAGCTAGCCCGCGTCTCCTCGGGGCATTTGCTGGTCCCTGATCCCTCCTGCAAATAAACCTGTTGGAACTCACACCAGAAGCCCCTCCCGCCTTCTTTGCCTCCGGGCTAATGCCAGCCTGATCATCGGCTGCCCGACGTGCTTCCTCTGAGGAGGAGCCAGCGCACGCACCCATCCCGCGCCGATTCCACTGAGCCGTCCAGCGAGGACACTGTGGAGGCCAACGCTGCGTCCCCTCTGCCCGAGGGCACGCCGGGGCTTGTGCTGACAAGCCCCCGGTTGCGTTATCCTTGTAATCTTGAATTTAAGAGGAGACACTTAGGCTGCAAAAACACACAATCTACTGTATCACTCTAATTCGTTTTGAGGTATAGTTACTGTAAAGACTGGTATTAGATTGTGACAGTGAACACTAAGAAAAAAAAATCAAAATTTAAGAGAGATTCTTTATTTGCTGTTAAAAGCATCAGAAATTTCATGAAAACAGAACTTTGCTATCTGAGATCTGGTGATCCAAAGACAGCAGTTTTGGTCTTTGGTGTTTAAGACCATGATAGCATGAGCTTTCTTGACTTCTGTCATATAATGTATCTCTGGAATTTTAGTTTTCTTACTTGCATTCAGAAACTACACGTGAATTGCAATAAGTCATGTCTATTTTATAACTATTGCTTATAACTCAGATTGCTTCCTGGAGTGTCACCCATTTTTCCTTTTAATGTACTTCCAGAAAAAAAAGTTATGTGCTGCTTATGGTGACTGTGTGCACTAAATGCAGTATTTTAATGGATGTTGCTACAGTGCTAGAATTTTTTTTAAAACAAAATTTATACTTTCAGATTAAAGCTAATGGCCAGTTGTGCACTCAGCATATGGTTTTCACAAAGTGCTGACAAAACTCTCCTCCCACTAAAGGAAATAAGAGTGTTTCTGCAGACTTCAGCAGAAGAACACTAAGACAAAGAGGACTACGGCAGTAACTAAGGTGCCATCCTTCTTAACAGATGAGACACAGTGATACAACAAAGAAAATCCGTTCTGCAGAATTACTGTACAAATTAGGCTTATGCTTAGGGCTTATAAAAATAATGCTCTCAGTGGGTGATTTAGCACAGGTGAAGTCAAGGTGGTGATATAAGCAGGGCTGAATCCTCTCTGCATGAAAGCCATGAACACAGTCCAAGTTTTTTACTCACCTGACAGCTGCTCTGTGTCATAGAACAGTGATGTCATTTTTTTCTCTTGTAGCTGTAAGTAAAAATTAGAATACCAGCAAAAAACAAGTGCTGTTACTGCTGCTAGTGTGCTTGTAAGGATTGTTACAAAAGAAGAGAGCTAGTAAAACTGCATGTAAGCATCAAAATCTGTACCAGCATTCCACAATAAACACCGAGATATGGTTGTATAGAAATACAGTCTTACAAGAGATGCACTGCTTTAGTATAAAAAAGTCTATTTGCTGTTCTGTACCCTATGAAAAACAGAAATTAATTTAGTAAGTCTACACAGAGAGCTCTTATCCTTTCATCTGGCTGTTCTAGAAATCTGTGGAGCCCCTCAGTACTAAACTAAAAAAACCTAAGTACTAAACAGAAAGGAACCATGCTCATCTGTAAGAACTGCCTGGACAAGGCGCTGTTGGAGAAGTCAGTCTGTGATCCATGCTCACTGCGGTGAGTTGCACTCCGTGTTCTTTTTCCTCAAGAAATTAGTGCTGCTGCTTCTCCTTTTTCCCCTCCTTCCTTTCCTCTTCCTTCTTCTTGAGGCAAACCCACCTTCTGTTGGCAGCTACTGTTCCTTTCTCACTTGACTTTAAGAGTCGCCTTTTTACTACCAGAGAGCAGAAAAAACCCAATGTATTTCTTAGGGTCTGTGTTCCCTTTATAATATGATCTACTATTAATAATACATGGAGGGCTTATTTAAAATATCAACTCATCTACTGGAAGAAGAAAACAGCAGCTTCTAACTGTTCCCCAGCTGAAACTAGGAGTTTAACTACAGCAATAAACTGCATGAAAATAATTCTCACAAGTCAAAGGGGTTATTCACAAGGCAGAGGCTAATCAGGCCTCAGTACCATAACAGAGACACAAATTGCCTGATTTTCAGTGTCACTGGACACCTGCACCTCCTACTGAAGCGTACATTGTGGGCAGAGGAACAGGATAATAAGAATGTATGGAGTAGTTTTCTGTTAGGATGTAGAATGCAAGGAAAAATGTTCAACAGCAGATAACAGTAGCAGAAATAGTTTATCCCCAGTGTACTCTGTGTTTGTCATTTTAATTCCTGTTTACAAACATGGTTAAAATTTGTAATGTGTAATGTCCAATAGTCATTGGTACAGCAGGCTCAGCAAAACAATGTTGAAATTAAATCTAAAACCAATGTAATGTCAGCTATAAGACATATATAAGAAAATGACAAATAACCCAGCTCAGATTTTGAGAATGTGCTGTGATAAGATGCCTGAGAATTTCCATGGAAACACAGACAGTTGGCCTTTTAACAAATAATCAGTATGTTGAAATATCAGCATGTCATTTTTGTTAAATGGACAAATGAATGAAGATTATGTTCAATTTATGTACAATAAAATAGAATTGCCTTGGATTCCACAAACAAATTGTTTGCTGCAAATAATTCATTGGAGTTTCCTTCTGTACTATAAAACTCTAATAATTTTCCAGTCATTTAAATGAAGCAATAGTTCCAAAATTTTTTATTTTCATGTCCTTTTGCACAGATAGCTATTGAAATATTGGTTTAGTTTAATTAAAAACTGGCTTGTACAATGTTTTTATTACTCATGCAGCAAAGTCTGGCTTAGTTTGTTGGATAGCTTTAAATATAAATATGTTTCAAGGCAAATGAAAAGCAATATTCAGTCCAATTGCAGTAAACAGTTTTAATGTTTAAAGAAATTGTGAAACCACAATATCGAATTACACTGTATTAATCTACAGGTATGTGAATGATGCCAAAAGTAAGGTGCTGGAGAATATATAAGGAAGCAAAAATCCAATTTCCAGACATTAGAGAAGCTCAGCTACTTTTTAAACACTCTCACCTGCCTCCTGGTTTGTGACAATTTATTTGTGCTCTATCTGGATGTACTCTGTTTTGTTGTATCTACATAAATTATTTTCTTTTTCTAGTACTAATTTTAAGGAAGGGAAAAACACTTTAAGCCAGTATATATTATTAAGCATCTTTTGAAATTCTGGAAAAGGAAGAGAAGGGAAAGTAAGGGAAGGGAAGAAGGAATGGGGAAGAGGAAAGGGGGAAGGCTGAAGAAAAAAGAACAGAGATAGTAAAAGTAATTTTACATTCCAATACCATCTAAATATTGATCATAGTCCACTACATATAGAATCATCTTACAATTTCACTCAAGATTATATCTGAACACATATGTTAACAGAATATTTTTTTTGTATTACTTAATTTAAAAACCATAGAGAAGTAAGAGACCCTTGCATTCTGTCAAATCCACATGCCTGCTAACACTGAAAACTTACAAACAGGAAAAGAAACTAAAGATATTAGCAAGAGAGAGCTGTGTCTAATTCACGCATTCTATGAGTGAATTTATAACATTTTTCCAAAAGATTGTAAAATCACGTATATCTCATTTTCAAAAAGAATGCTGCCTCTTTTCCCACACAGGTAGCTGTGAATGCATCAGAATTGAATGTAGTCTGGTTTTGTCTCTTCTGTGCTGTAGAATTTACTGGAAATTCTCTAAATTTTTTTTGCAGCTTCTCTCATCCAAGAGCATAAGATGGCTGCAGAGGAACTATCCAATCCTACACACAAGGCTACAGAATTCTTGATCTGTTTATTTACCGTTGGAATTTAGATGATTTTGGGAGCAGAGGCTATGACTCTGGTTAGAAAGAATTTGAATAAAACAAATGTCTGTTGAAAGACAAATGTATGAAACAACCTTCTGTGTAGATGACCAGAAGGCAACATGCTTCTGAATAAAGTACTTATGAGTAAAAATATACATTACATACCGTTTTCCACATGCAGAGGATAAAATTTTGAAAGAACTGAGGTTTTTCATAGTGCAAACTCTACTACTGTTGCTTCTAATTCAATTTTTTTTTATTCAAACTTACCACTTTGAGGCTAAAACTTCTTTGGAATGGTGCCTAATAGCACTTGTTTTCAACAAAACCACCAGGATATATTAGGAAGCCAAGAAAACATCTTTTAGTATTAGCATCATAAATAATGCACAAAAAGAGCTAAAGGTAATGAACATATCATTCAGGGGTTTGGTGGGTTTTATTTTTCAAATGTCTGAAAATTTAGTCAACTATAAAGCAGAAAAATTCATTTTGGGAACAAACAATATTATCTATTTCACCCTAGTTACAGCCCTGAAGTGGACATATGTAACACATTCTGAGGCAAGTAAGCTGAGTAAGGTCTGCTTAAACACATAGTGCTCAAGTGAGTGATAAGCTGTAGGGCAGAACTTTCGTGTCTGGTAGAAACATAGAGCTTGGTGTATTGCAAAAATATTCTCATTAGGGAAAAGAACAGGTTTTCAGAATGCTTTAAAATGGTTTTTAAGTTGAAATTCAGAACAAAAGATTTATATCTTTTAAGAAGACATTTACATGTTTGGGGGTTTTTATGGTGAAACAGAACAAATAGTGATTTCGCTATCTAGGCTCAAAACCTTCTGCTATTATTTTCCTTCAAAGATTAATTTTTAATTAAATTTTATCACACATGATTAATACACAGCAAGGAATAATTTCCTAATCTCTTTTGAAGAGAACATATTAGAAAAGAAGTTGACTGAAGCCATCCAGAACTGGCTTTATGAGTTAATTGTAGAAGAGACCACTCTAAGGGTCCCAGAGGGACTATTTGGGTTTTGCCTGCTAATAGTGCTGTTATTGTTCTGCGGATCCTACTCTTCAAGGGAATGTGAAAATGAAGCTGAGGGCATCTTAGCTTTGATCACTTTTTTTCTTCTCCATCTACATCTCTAGGTTGTGGAGGCAGGGAAACCCACTGAATAGAAGGAGATGCAGCCTGTAGGAATGGCTTTCCAATCACCTCGCCATGGACAGATGTCCGCATGTCGCAGACAGAAGATATGGGCAGGACTTGCACTCTACAAACAAAGCAACCTTTGCCCTTTCTCCTTCCCTTACAGTCTATGCCCTCCTATATACTAAAAGTGTGTGCTGCAACTCCACCACCATTTTTATTCCCAGAAGAAGAAAACACTTTGGCATACCTATTATTTTAATTAGTGTGTAGCCTTCAGCAAAGCTCTGAGAAGTAAAATTTCATGCATTTACATAGACCCCATAAAAATTACTGTAAGTTAGCATTATGCAATACCTTCATGACCTAAATGTTGCATGTATGAAAAAGGTGTTTTAAAGAAGCTCACAGAAATACACAATATGTTCATTGTAACCAAAGCAGAAAGAGCTACTTGACCTCACATTATCACCTTGAACTTTTCAATAGAATTGGCTTTGCCAGCTTGCCTTGCTGAACAAATAACCTGAGAGATGTTTCAGTTCTAAGGTGTACTCTTGCTTATAACTGAGACATTCTGTGTGATGCTGACAGAAAGTACATCACTGTTACCCGTCCTGGCCACTTGGACTGTCTTGGCTTACTGGCTGGTAAATCAGGGCCAAATGGCTCGGCAAGGAAATCTCCAGAAAGACTAGGAGCAATCTAACACAAAAGAATTGTACTATTGAAATTGATACCTCTTTATTAGATCTGTCAATGACTGATCAGTAGAGTTCATAAATGACTGATTTCCATTTAATATCTTTACTTCAGTAAGAGCTTCTAAGCAACATATTTTTTCCTCCAGAAAATAGAAGTCTAATGTCTTAAGGTTTGACTTTGCAGAAATCAGGATTTTTTTTCCCCAGTGGTTGAATGAAAATTTTGTAGATCATGTCTGCATTAAAACTGTAGCAGTTTTAGGAATTCAGGCCAGGAGTCTTGTACCAGATTTATTTATTTATTTATTTATTTCATCCCAGAAAGAAAGGAGAAGCAGCTTTCTATTATATATTTCTGCTTATTTAATGAACAAGATGCCTGAACAGAAGAACATCCAGTTTCTAATTTATCAATCTTTAGCCAGGCAGAATTCCATATAAATATTCTGCGTTTGAGATTTCCCCAAAATACTTGCCTCTTCGCACCTCAGGGCAGAAGGAAAATGGAAAATTGGAACATTATTTTCTCAGTGTTTCTTGTGAACGTATTTCCACTGTGCAGAAGAGACACTTTGGGTTACAGGCAGAAGGACCACAGCTTTTAACTGAATGATCTGTTTTCTGATACCTGCCCTTGGGGAGCTTTCTGCCATTATTTTGAAAAGTCATCAAATACTATGTTATGTTACATCATCACAGTATGTAGTACGTATTAATTGTTTTATTGCTTAAAAAACTTCAGCATAGAGGTGCCATTGAGTCAGGCTAATTTAAAAAACAAACCAAAAACCAACAAGGCATTCCAAACAACTGAAATGCCCTTTCACTAATTCGGGTACTTGCTTTATGATGTAAGCAGACAGATTCTTCAGGATGGTTAAGGACTCCTGTAGCTAAGTGTTTTGTTTGGCACTTCGGTAATGGAGAACAGAAATTATGAGAAAAAATATATTATTGTCTAGTCATTGTACTCACATAAGAAGGATCATGCACTCAGTTAAAGTTTAAACTTCGTTTTTGAAAATCCAATTTGAGGAAAAAATCAAAGCATGTTGCATGTGACTTCCCAGTGAAATTATTGAGACCTTTGCCCTCAGTATCAATAAAGACAAAATGTCATTCGTTTTTCCTAGGAAGACATCTATAGGTCTGTGTACAAAATGCCGTGAGATGTAGACCTTTTTAGGAACAGGGTAGACTGGCTGTGAGGTTGCCACTATTTTCCTTGACAAAGATCTAACTGAAATTTGCAAAAAGTCCTCTTGATTTCATCAGTTATTAATGTGATATGTCCCTCTTCATCTGCACTGCAGACAGACTTAAAATTGTTTTGTAATAGCTTCAGTCTTTAATGTAAGCTTGAATGTTAAAGTCAACTAATACATTTTTTTAACTGAAGTTGATACAAATTATTACTTTTTTCAGCACAGAATACATTACAAATAACTCTAGTCTCTAGGCAAGTATTATATATCTGAAAAAGACAGCTTCCTGAAGAAATTTCACTTAATTTTTCTAAGACAATATGTGCTGTACCCTCAACCTAACCTCTTCTTTTCAGTTTGGCTTTGTCAGAAAGAATTATTGACATTCTTGGAGACAGGCAATATTCACAGAATATACAGTAGTGTTTACTTTAAAAAATGAGACTGTTCAATCAAAGAAGGTAGACAGCTAGGACTTTCATCTAAGCCAAAGTCATCTCAATGGGAACTTTCCTGCCGTGCAATGCTCCATATTCTAAATTGTTACCATGCTGTGCCTGTCTTCTTATTTTTAGGTAACAGATGCAGCTCATTGCTTGGAATACAATTTACAGATTTTTGTAATAGAGGTATGAATTATTAATCTGCCTTTCAGTTGTAACTTTTTGTGTATTGTAGCTTAGTAAATAATGATAAGCAAGAAATCAACAAGAACACGATGGTATGTTTCTTAAAATCAAACAGGTACAAGAACAGAGTTAACGGAGATCGTGCCCAGACAGGGCATAGGCTTAGTGACCACTGTAAATATATGTATTTTCTGCCTCTTAGGAGCAAAGTATTTTGCTGGAAAAAATTTAGTCTGAAAACCTTCAATATATCTAGAAGATTCAAAACAAATCAAGCAGTATATAGTGCAATTCTTATGTAGTGTTTTATTGGTCTGTTCCGCCTGGAGGAGACTGAGGGAAGACCTCATTGCAGTTACAACTTCCGCATGAGGGGAAGAGGAGAGGCAGACACTGATCTCTTCTCTGTGGTGATCAGTGACAGGACCCAAAGAAACGGCCTGATGCTGTGTCAGGGTTAGATATTAGGGAAAGGTTCTTCACTCAGAGGTTGGCACTGGAACAAGCTCCCCAGGGAAGTGGTCACAACACCAAGCCAGACAGAGTTCAGTGAGCTTTTGGAGAATGCTGTCAGGCACACAGTGTAACTCTTGGGGATGATGTTGTGCAGGGCCAGGTGGTGGACTGCACGATCCTTGTGTGTCCCTTCCAACTCAGCTTATTCTGTGATACAGTGATCTTGAAAAAAAATAAAATCATATCCTTAAAACCATTTGAAGAGATCTGATTGTGAAAGATTTTTAATTCTATAAAGTATATATATATATATATCTATATATATATAAACTAATAATGTCATAATGTATGACAAAGAAATATAGCTGGAATTTTTTTGGTACCAGAGGTCATTTACAAAACCAAGGAGATAAAAGAAACAAGGACTTCTCAGTGATTTTCTCTCAGCATCTTAGGCCTCACTATTAAATAAACAGTTGAATGTATTTTTTATCTAAAATAATTTTAGCTAATATAGCTTAAGGCTAATATTTACTTTCTGTTCCATAGCACTTATGACTCCAGAATTCACCATGGTGTTATTTTGTCATTTGAAATTAATTTTCTATTTCCATTTCATCTACTCCATTTTCTGTAATGGGTAAGGTCAAAATAACAAAGAAAAAATTTTATTGACCTCGCTCTGAATGGAAGCAAAGTAATTCTCCCACTATTTTAGCCATTGAGCAGATAATCAGTATTATTTTTTTTTATTATTTTATGGAATTATTCAGTATCCTTTAATAATCTCTTGGCACAAAACAACATTATAATGTTTTAGTATTTTTATAGACTGTGATATTAATATAGGCTGATGAGCAGTGCAACTTTTGCGCAATTAAATGAGTACACCCTATCTCATGGTTCTCTAACTTTAGTAGACATGGTCTAGAAGACATGGTCATAATTTTAAAACATTCATCATTGCATTAAATCATAACTTGTGACCCATGAAGTAATTTTTACTTCTACTGTATGCCTAACACCATATTGGAGTCAAAATCATTAATAAATTAGCAAAATGAAAATTGGTACAGTCAACTGAGTCTTAGTGAAGCCAAATTTTCAGTAATTATGGAAAAAAATTATAAACACAAAAATTCTATACCAACAGGACAGACAAGATAATCATGGTGAAAAAGACATAATGACAGAACTTTATCCAATTATATATTTATAAATTAAGGCTTATAAAATAATGCATATGAAACACTAAGTAAAGTGGCACTATAGTCCTTAAAACCTCATCTGTCTTTTTGTCAGTCTTATACGACTGGTGATATTAATGAAAAAAAAAGATAACATTGTTTTAATGACCCTGAAAATATCTGGTATTTAGAGAGCTTCAACTCATATATATCCCTATAGCAAATAAATACTTATTCTTAGATTTCTGTCTTCAGGCAAGGACCTTTCAAAGCTGTTTTGCATTTTATTCATTTCACACCAAATGCATCTGGTATTCTTTTCTATTATTTGGGGTTAGAAGTGCTTGAATACTGCTGTAACTTTAGAATTCAGACATGCACGCATGAGTTTGGGTACAAAGTTTGCATACAATCCTCTCAGGATATACGCATGAATTTCAGTGCATTAGAAAGACTCAGAGCAAGGTATGGATTTTCTGCATGATGCTTCCCTACTTTCTCTTGCAAACCTTTACTAGCAAAGTTTAAGCCCTCATTAAGCACTAACAGTAGCAAACTGTGGATATAGAAGGAACTTATTGAATTTAATTATCATGCCAGCAGATACACTGAAATCCTTGAAATCTCTCTCTTCCATAGTTATTTTTCTCTTGTCAACATTAGCCTAAGGTTTGCTCTCAGTAGAGGATGGTCTAGATTCTTCAAAAATCCACAAAGATAGCAGCACTCTGCCCTCACTAATATGGTTTGGCAGATTATGCCACATGCTTAGTCATAAAATGGAATTAAGTCTTGGCAGAACTGCTCATTTCAGCTCTCTGTACTCAAAGACTGTGTTTTTATAAAATAAATCCACAAACACCTCAGAATCAGAGTCACAGAGTCACAGACAGGGTAAGGTTGGAAGGGACCACATTGGGTCATTTGTTCTAACCTCCTTGCGCAAGCAGGGGCATCCTAGAGCACATACCACAGAATTGTGTCCAGATGGTTCTGGAATATCTCCAGTGAGGGAGACTCCACAGCCTCTCAGGACAATCTGCTCCAGTGCTCTATCCCTTATGCAATAAAGAAGTTCTTTCTCCTGTTCAGGTGGAACTTCCCATGCATCAGCTTCTGCCCATTGTCTTACTGCTCAGCACCACCAAGCAGAGCCTGGCTCCATCCCCTGACACCCACCCTTCAGACACTGACAGACATTGATAGGGTTCCCTCTCAATTGTCCCTTCTCAAAGTTAAACAGCCTCAACTCTCAGCCTTTTCCTGTGAGAGAGATGCTCCTGTCCCTTAATCATCTTCATTGCCCTCCACTGAACCCACTCAAGGAATTCCATGTCTCTCTTGTACTGGGGAGTCCAGAACTGGACAAAGCAGTTCAGGTGAGGCCTCACCAGGGCTGAGTAGAGGGGCAGGATCACCTCCCTTGGCATGCTGGAATGCTCTTCCTGATGCACCCCAGGACACCTTTGGCCCCTTGGCCACAAGGGTACTGCTGGCTCATGGACAGCTTACTGTCAAAGAGGACCCCCGGATTCTTCTCCGCAGAGCTGCTTTCCGGTAGCTCAGTTTCAGCCTGTCCTGGTGCCTGGGTTATTCCTCCCCAGGTGGAGGACTCGGCATTTGTCCTTGTTGAACTTCAGTAATTTCTTCCCTTCCCATCTCTCCAGCCTGCCAAGGTCCCTCTGAAGGGTTGCAGAGCCCTCTGGGGTATTGGCCACTCCTCCCAGCTTTGAGTCATCAGTGAACTTGCTGAGGAGGCATCTGCCCCTTCACCTAAGTTCAAAGATAAGCTAAGTATTGGACCCAGCATTGAACCTTGGAGGACATCATCATCAGTAACAGGCCTTCAACAGGCCTTCAACTAGAACCTGTGCCACTGATTATGACCCTCTGGGATTCAACCGAATTTCAATCCATCTCACTGTTCACTCATCCAGTCCACATTTTCTGAATTTGCCTCTGATGATATTGTGATAGCTGAAAATCTTGAATCTTCTGCTGGCCACTGTCTGATATTTGTTCTGTGGTCATGAAGTGCTATAAGATAGACTTAATGAATAATTAAAACACAGAACTTCTCTGATTATTCACGAGCAAGCGTTGCATTCACATGGATGCCGCAAGCATGAGCATGAGACTCTAAGATGCCAGAATGTCCTCTGTGTCCTCGAACTAGTCCCTCACTGAATCTGGTTAGAAATGCCCTTGAGAAATGCCCTTGAATATGGTTAGGAACAGTCTTGAGAATCTGGTTAAAAATGTCTTTACATTGAAGTTTCAATTTAGAACTGCCTTCATTTAAATAAGCACAGTGAGCAGCAGCAGTACAGATTTCCTTCTGATAGAGTATCGCCCGCACAAACACATGAAAAGACACTAAAAATACTGAAGCATCTTTTTTTTTCTTTATTTCCTCCTAGATCATTGTGTTTTAATGAACTTTAGTACTTGTCATGAAACACAGGATTTCCTGACCTGATGAAAGAGCCCTAAGACCTTTCTAATCAAGACTTAATAGTTACCTTCAGCTCAGAAAAGGAGCTCTATAATTTATCTATTGATCTACCAGCATTAAACAAAGAAAAAATATTTTTCCATAATCATCTCTTTCACTGGAATCATTATGCTTAGCCTCATCAAGATTCTTTGCAAGATTTTGTGAATTTGCAGAGGGATATGACAAGAGTAGCTCCCCAACCAGGTATTTCATTAAAAATACACATGAAATATAAACAAAAATTGCCTTAAAATCTACACTGAAAAAAGTAAAAAATTATGCAGAGAAGCTTATAATTACTATCATCTTCAGCAGACTGCAGATGAAAACAACAGCAGCCTCTGTTTGTGATACATAGCTGCTCTGCTCCTGCCCTTTCCTTTGAGAAAAACTTAGCTCTCAGATTGAATACACCAGCCAGCCAAGTACCTACCAAATATGGCTTTTTTAGACCAGCTTTTTTCCTTTCTTAATTGTCCTCAATATTTCACCTATCAATACCCTGAATTTCCTCAGAGATAAAAAGAAACAATCTAGACAGCATCTTCCCCACAGTAAAAATAGTAACCACACTATGCCATTAAGAAACCAGAGCCCTATTTATTCATTTCACACTTGGTTTCTGGAGGAGACTGGTTTGTTTCTGTCCCTGGAGGAAGTGCCTGGTATGAGGTTTGAAACGTCAGGGATAATTAAGACAAACTGTGCTTTTTTTGCCCCAGCAAAGGAAATATATCCCTTAAAATAACTCCCTACTGAAATCTCTGAACAAAAACCAGCCCAGCACTGTTGAGGCAGCTTACAATGCTAAATCAATTGTCAGCATTAGCAAGGCTCTGAACTGGAGCATCTTGCTGTTTCATTGCAATCCAGCAGCTACTGTGCTATCAGCAGGTAAAAGTACAAATAGAATGCTGAATAGTCAGATATGAAAGAGCCGGTACAGGGATCAAATAAAAAGACATATAACAAAGATGTTTATGTCTCAGAAACCTAAAATATAATTACTGTAAGGTCAAAGTTTAGAGATCAGAGGCATTCAATAACATTTTTCATTCAGCCATTTTAGCGTCAGAAGTCTTCAAGCAGTGTTGCAGTTCATGTTCACTTAAGAATTGTGAAAATTACTGTATTCTGTACAGCCAGTTCCCCACTGCACTGTAAAAACATCTCTAAGAAACACTGAGCAAATTTCTCTGCCAAGGCGAACTGATGTCAGACCTTGGTTTCATGTCTGCTCATCAAGTTTTAAGACAGGAAAGCAGTCATTTTCTTCCCATTTTTGTTTACTAATCCATTTTCACGACACTGAATGAGTCCAAACATCTAATTTTTTTGAAAAAAGTTTCCATCACACTGAGTTATTACAGTGACTTTAATCTGTCAGTGCTTGATTTTCCAGCAATAATTCAATAGATCTTGGATTCCATATTCTGAAATCTTTTTGGAATTACCAGTGCAACGTTAATCCCCTAACATTTTCTTAAACCATTATGTTATGTAGTTTACTTTTTTTTTAATGTTTTAGACTTCTTTTTTTTAACTAAACACAGTAAAGAGTTTTTCTTGCTCTGACACCTTTTCTTATGAGCTAATGCTACTTAGCCCAAATAAGACATTGATGATAGAGTGCTTTGTAAAAACAGTTTTTCTGTGTTATAACACAATGTTTAATATAATGGAAAATGTAGTTTAAAATACTAGAAAAACAAGTCTGCTTTTCAGTTCTTGTAAGCTATGTGACAGAATGGCATGCAACAAGACCCTATATAGGATGACAGAAACTGTGATTATTACAAGAACACTAGAATTTGTTCATAATTTTTAGATCTGTCTCATCAGACCACTTTCATTCAAAACACATGAAAACTGGATGGAAACCTCTGTTAAATTGTTGCAGTGAAACCATATTAACATATTTTTTAATGGTACTGGCATAAAGGACTTTAAGAAAGGTATTCATAATGAACTTGGTTTCTGCTCAATGTTTCCTTCCCTCTGCTTTGTTTGCCACAGTGGATGATGGAACTCCCCCTGAGATGGAGGGGCTCAGAGGTGTTAAATAGGAACCACAGCAGCAACAGCGCTGTACTTAGGCACTAACCTAGAAAAGCTGGTAGGAAAATGTTGAAAAAAGGTCAAGCCCCTCTCCAGTATCTCTTTTCTTTCTTTAAAACACTGGTGGTTTTGGCAGGAAAGCTGATAATGCTATCTCTTCTCCACTGTTTTTGATTATGCTATAGTTACCTAAGATAAGGGAGCCAGGGTTCAATACACTTTTCTAATGTTACTTAGGAAACAAGACAGTCACATGAAAGCAGAATTTCTGAGTTCCATTTTGTGCTTTAAGAGTCTCATATATCCCCTGCAACAGAAATACACAATCTTTGGAGCTGGAACTGGAACAAAAATGTTCTTCATAAGACCCTCTGATTCTTATGCTATCTTCTAATCCCACACAAGTCATAAAATATTCCATTTAAAGCAGAAACATTTCAGTATGAAGATTTTGAGATGTTCCCTGTCTCACATGCCTTAGAATAGCCTTCATTGGTAAGGTGGGTGATATGGCTCCCATTTCTTTCAAGTGGGGAGGACAGCTACTGAAGAGAATTGATCCTGACTCTTCCCATTCTGTCAGGTTGTTTTACTCTTGCCTTTATAGAATAAGTGGGACATTACCACCTCCATTGTACTTTCCTTCAGCAGTTATGTTTTAAAAAGAAGAAGGGATCTGTTTGTCTGACAGTTCTCTCAGGGCAGATATATTCTGAGTATACGAGGTGGAACAGGCTCCTGCTCTTGCACAGAGATATCCACATTGTGAATGCTAGTGAAATTCAGATGTGCTCAATATTCAACTGTTCAATTATGTGAAGCTTTAAGCATTTCAAGACTTCTCCTAAAGTAGAACTGTAGGACATTAAACACCCGAAGGTCTTACATAGGAATGTCTTTGGACATTAAATCTTTGCAGTGGGATGGCAGCTGAATAAGCTTTGAGATTTTTTGCATTAATTGCCTTCCAATATCATATGAGAGATCTTATTCTATCAGTTTATTTGGCCCCAAATAACTTTGTGCTTGATGTCTTGAATCCTAAAATTCTAACCTTGCCACAGTTGCTGGCATCACAAAAGTTTGTTGTGGAGCTGAAGACTGTAAAGCATCCTACTACTATGGTAGCAGGATAGGTAGGTAAAGGAGTAGTGCCAGGACCTGAAACTATTTTAAGTACCCTTGAGCACTTTGGCTTTTCAGGCTTCATGTATTTACTTACTTTCCTTATCAGAAGTACTTCCAAGTCATGTTATGTTTAAGAAATTAAAATCAGGGCAGCTCTACAAATTCATACTAATACTTCCCCCTGAAATACCTAGAATGCCTTTAGTGGATATAGTGGCACACCCACAAGTACTGCCATAGCTCTTCTAGGATGAATCAGATATCATTGAGTGATGTGGGGGCAGTAAAAAAGTAAAAAGCTCTTTAAATTAACAAGTGCTTCTTTCATGTCTGACCATCCTCATTTGTCTGTGTGTTAGCACCTACAAATTATGCTGGAAAGAGAAATAACTTGGAATCTGACTCTGCATGAATAGCAATGCTAATCTAAGATGTGAAGCCTGGCTTTAGTGCTCATGTTTGCATTAGCAATAAGTAATCTTTTCAGCTATATAAAGGGGGAAAGCAGTAGTACAGCCCTGGGAATCATAAACTCTGGCACCATGGTGAGGTCTTACCCCTTACCTGCTGAATATAGCAGACAGTGGCCAGATGTGAGTAGACAAAATTTTAAAAATACCTAAAAAAAGGTAAGAAAAGAAAATTGGTTAGGCAGAAACACCTTTAGGAAACAAAATCTTTTGTGACATTGTTTCATTCAGAGAAGTTCCTTTTTCCAAAACACAAGAGCTAGTGAACAAACAGCCAGCATCTTTGGAACAGATATTTACGAGCAGCAGCTACAAGCATCAGCCCACCTCCACCATAGACTTAAGGACAGAATTGCTTATATCTGACACAGAAAGGAGAAAACAGTGGTAAAATAATGGACTAATTGACACATGACTATATTACGAATGGCCACAGTTCAGGTACTGGTCATGAATATTGCTCTTCAAAGAGCACAGCAGGAGGAAAATAGTGATTCAGAGGGAGAGATGTCCCTGTGGGAAAGCCAGTAATTCTCTGAACTTGTCAGACTTATCTTGCAAGCTCCACACAGATTCAGACAAAGCTATGAATGTACCAGTGCTTGATGGATAATTCCAGGATAACACTGTTCTCTTTGCCAATGCATATTCTTTAATGTCTTGGCAGCTCACAATGGCTCTTTCTAGCAAGTCCTGCTTCATGTAGCGCACTCTTAGAAAATTCTTATGAAAATCTGCCTGCCAAGATAGAAAATGTATTCTCTCTCATATTATCATAACTTTATAAAACTGACTGTCTGGTGGCACTGGAACAATTTATCCAAGCAGAGAACATTGCCCAAAATTTGCCCCATAACAAAAATCTCATTAGAAGTATGTTATGGATGAAATTATTTATCCCTTACTTGAGAATAAACAAATAATGAAGATATTGCCAGTATCCTAAAATCAAATATTGTGAGCACTGGACTTCTGGATTTAAGACTAAACTTGAAAAATCTAGTGTAAGAAAAGTACTGTTATAGTTGAACAATGCTAATTTGGCCATAATATCATTGCAGAATTTATAAGACTTTTTTTTTTGCTTTGGGACTCAAATTAAATTAAAGCATGTTATTGCCTCATTCTTCTGTACTAAATAAAATCAGAGATTTTTTACGGGAAAATTATCCTGTGTAGAACAAAATTCATCAATTTAAATAATGAAAAATCCATCCCTTGGGACCATAGCTCTGAAAAGTTTGAAAATGGTGGTCAAACATTTCTAAGTGTACAAAGTGCCTTGTGTTTCACGGGATTTTCACACACAGTTTCAGATGTATATAAGAACAGTCTCATAAAAGTGTAAAAGTATGTCTAAGGGCAAAGGTTTGGTACTTAATGGCCTGCAACTCCTTTATGTAATGAGGAAAAAGGAACATATGGTTTAGTTCGAAGACTGCCTGTAGTTTAATTGTGTTGGTGTGTTTTGTCTTTTAATCAGGTGAACAAAGAATGAAAAAATATGTCTGTCTTCTGAGGCCAAAGAGAATTCACTGAAGGAGTAGATGACAACTAAGTGTTTTGCAGATGTCACCTATTAAAAAACAGTCATGACTTTCTATTCAAGTACACAATTAAGGCCTCCAGGAAAAAATTCACAACCTTAGTTCAAGTTCTTATCATTGGCAAGCCAATCCCAGCAGCAATTTATTATCTGTCTGATATGTTTGACCTGCATAAGTTTGCACATTTTTTCTTGCAAAAAACAAGGCACACCATTTGGGAATAGACAGGAGAAGAACCTCTGTTAAGAGAAGGAATATCTGCAGAAAAAATGGTAATCTTACTGCCTGAAAAACAATAGCCAATTATTCCAGAAAACAAAGTAGGAAAAGAATTCTGTTGAAGACTAAAGGCAATTTTCTATGCTGAAAAGGTTAGACATATGAGCTACTGACCATATATCTGGCTTATATCTGGAGGTCTATAAGTGAGTAAAACTAAGCATTCTGTTAAAGTGAAAATTTCTATGGTTTGCATATTTAAAAGCACTCTTTATGAATGTTCATCTTCTTTTCAGAAATATTATTATTGGAGTTGTCATAAGCAGATGTCTATAAAATTGAAATGAAATCAGACACCAATACAGCATTCTGAATTTATTTGGGATTCAAATGGTCTTTAGTATGTGCAAATCATTAAAGTGTTAATCTATGCTTGAGGAGTATAAGGCTTGCTTCAATATTTTATAGGAGGGATTTTGATCTATGATTTATCAGTCAACAGACAGCACTAAAGGCAGGGTGTGTTTTTTTATTTGGAATCAATTATCCTCTTGGTAGATAAAGTTTTTTTATTTCTATTTCATTTTTTGCCATTGAAAAAAAGTTTGGCATATGTCCGTCAAGTGACCACCCATGTAAGTAATATAAAATGCAAGTTTTCTTCTGAACTGAATAAAATATTTTTATGGTATTAACAGTTGGACATAACACTTGTTCTTTTTATTTGCAGGTCTTGTTGAACCCTGTCACATATCTTGACTTTTCCTCTCCTGTGCCATTTAATGCTGCTTTTCTTTTTGTTTTCTTCTGTCTCTGATACCTGTAGATTACTAGGCAAGAATTTGACAAGTCCAACAGAGTTTTCCCATTCTTAGCATTTTCATCTCATAATGTATATAAAACCACGCTGCAATCAGTGTATACTTTACCTTCTGCTGCTATGGCTGACTGCAAAGTATTAGGAGAGGCTAGTAGTGTTAATATTGCCATTTGCCTGAAAAAGAAAATAGTCTGAAAAACTAATATCTGAGTTACAGATTTTATGACAAGCCTGACTATCATTTATTTCTGAACTGTTCAACAACAAAAAAAAATGCTAGTAAGTGTGTAACACGGATGTTTCCTAATTGAGTTCCAATTGTTCTGAAACAGCATTACTTTTCTGAAGTTCTGAAACACCATGGCTTCTGGTTCTACAAGGAGCTGTGCCTGCTGGAGAAACATTCTACCTACCAGTAAGGGCAAAAAATTCTAACCCACCCACAGAAACTAGAGCCAATTCTTGTTTGGTTATTTAGACAGATATCTCCATCTTTTGGGTATGTAGATGCTGGCAGTTTATTGAGAGTTCTTTGCTATTGAGTTAGACCCAAAAATCTTCTTTCTGAAAAGAGGACACAACCTTGATGAGGGTTTCCCAGAACAAATTTTGCAAAAGTCCTTTTAGGTGTAGGACTATTATCCTGTCATCTGATGTTCAAATTGCCTAGAAGAGACAGAAAAGAAAAAAGGCCAAAGGCAAACATTTTGTTCATCTTGTGAGAGGACACATAAGAATTAGGAGCATGTTTTTAGTATGGTTCCTGTACTTTTATCAACTTCTGATAGCATGTCAGCCTGCCAGGAAGTTCTCCTCAGAAAAGCCCGGAAGAGGCTGTGATCTTCTAAAGACTAATGTCTCTAAAATCCAGCAGTCAGTCATAACCATGAAACCACTTTAAATCTTAAAAAAAAAATTGTTGCGCAGTGATACAGACTGACCTACTTCAGGTCAAACAAATATTGTTTTGGAAATTTTCATGTCTATATACAGCCCAAAGCATCAGGCCCTCTAAAATAATTATCTTCCTTTGGACTATGCAAGCAATACAAGGACTGCAGAATTCAGTTATGTGTCTTCAAAAATACTCTCTGAAGCAATCAAGTCTCAAGTGAACTTTCACCCAGTTCCTCACGTGTACTTCATATTTTCTGTAGTGTTTCTGATAAGAAGTCTCTACCAGGAGCTGAGACCACATCCTCATTACCCTGGATGATAGTTGTTTGGGTCTGCATGCAACAACAGTTTTGTTATAGGTGGTGCAGCTTTATTAAGGCTCGTGACTGCGTGTGACATAAAGGTGGGTGACTGGAAAGATAGTCTTCTCCTAAACTGTGCTCTTATTATGCAGCAGCCAACCTAGTTGAAGAGCATAATTTCTTTATGTGAGATACTGGTTATATGAGGATTGTCTGTAGCCAAAATTCTAATGTAAAAATTCTATTATTAAGAAAGGGTTTGGGTTCATTCATTTTCTTTCAGTGACAACAATGTGCTAGCTTTTTGTATTATCCCTATGACAAGTCATATGTAGCAACAAACCTAGTTCTTTCTAGAGATAAGAATTGTGCAGTGCAAGATTCACAGCTTCTTCAATAGCTCTTCATAAACTGAAAGGGATGAATAGCATAGAGAAATTCAAGTTTTAAACCCCAAATGGATAAAGTTACTGAAAATCCTCCTGTGGGCAGAGAAATGCTAGTGGACTAAGATGTGAGGTGCTAGTACACTTCACAAACCCTGAAAGAAAATGAAATCTCTGTTTAGGCAAATTTTTCATGTATATATGCTTTTCCATGAAGCTGAAGTAGCAAGAACAGCTTTTTTTTTTTTGGAGACTTACTACCAAAAACTTGACAGCAAATTTTTCAGTGAAGTTCTTATTAAAAAGTGTATTAAATATACACATTTTCAAGGTAGAGTTTGTGTAAATACAGTTTTTTCATATGGATTTCATACACATTTTCTGTGCTTGCTTATGTGAACATCTGTTGTGATCTGGATTTCACTGTAGGATAATCTGGCTTTACACATCAGTTAGGAGGAGCAGTTTTTATGAGAACAACAAATATAACACATTGCAAAATATTATGAAGAAAGGTAGGAGGCAAAAAAGAAAATGGCTAGCTGCCAGTAAGAGTCCAAGATACTACGCTGAACATACCTTGGTATGAATTTGTGTAATGTTCATGCTGATTTGTACAAGATCTGAAATACAATGATGATGGTGTTGCTGCTGAGTATGCCCTGATTTGTATTTTTATGGTCTTAACCACAGCTTTCAGCATGAAACTTTGTATATTTCTGTAATGCTGGTGCTGGCATTGTGCTTTCAAACATATTTTATAAACATCACTGCACTGCTATGTATTTTCAGAAAACTAAAGCAGGTTTTGTGGGTGCTGTGATATATACCTGCTACTGCTGCTAGCTTTTTGCTTCTACTGTTGTTCCCTTGGCTCACATAAAGTTAGCTTTCATTTAGTTCCTAATCCATTTTTGTTAATTACAAACACCTTTCATTAGAAATTATTTCAATTTAAAGTGAGAGGAAACGTAACGATACTTTTGAAAGCAACACTTTATGGAATACATTCCTAAAGCTTTTATGAACCCCAGATGTGTATTTACATATATGCAATTTATCTTGTGGATGCATCACAGACGATGTTAGGGAATCCTGCTTCATCATTAGAAATCCTGTTATATACTTCCATTGACTTTTCACAAGATCTTGATGAGCTACACTCAAAACTGAATATGTGGAACTAAGTCTACATTAAAAAGGGGTAATTCAGGTATGAAGGTATGAGTAAACTCACATCCTAAAATATATCCTTGTATGGCTTTCATTTTGCCAACACCGTGTTCTTGACATAACAAATACAATTAGCCTCACTTTCTTACCCAAAACACACATTAGCAATGAATTCCTCCCTGTGGTACACGGTGGCTGCAAAGATTTCTAGTACTCTTCTCTAATGCCTGAGGGGGATTCTAGCACAGCACCTGCTCCTCTCTTTGATTAGGCATCACCAGCAGCCCCCATGCCTTTAGGCTGCATCTCTGATTGTAGCAATACACCTGGAAACTTCTTGGTAAGACAGGATTCTTGTGTTTGGGAGTTCAGTTAGTTTCCTCATCCACAGCTCAATGCCTTCTTAACAGCTTCACTCTTTTGATGGTTTTCTGTGGTTTAGTCCTCTCAATTTTTTTCTGATTGATTTATGACATAACTTTATGATGCTGTTTATCTTCTTCAATATCAGTATTTCAGACAGTTCTTATAAACACAGATTAGGACAAGGTAAAATGTAGGAATGTGCTTCACTTTATTAAAAAAGGATTAAACTGCTTCTGAATTTGGGACCTGGAGCCATGAGTCTCTTGGCTGCTCTTTAGGGTTTCATATATATCCTTTGTATTTTGAATAAAACCAGAGATTCTCTACTTCTAGAAAATATTTTAGTGAATTTCAGGGGATAACCCGCAGTTTTGTATGCTCTGCAGGCTTCTGGTTTTGAATGATGGGCCTCAGGTGGATATTAATTTTGGTGGTAGAAAGCAACTTGCATGACTGCACACACTTTTCTGAGAGGCACATATTTTCTTTCTACTAACAATCTAGTTGACAGCAGGTGCTTTTGCATGGATAGTAAAAATAGTTTTAAAAAATAACCTATTATATTATTTTTTACTTTCTCTCCCCTCTTCTTGGAAATAAACTCTAAACTTACTGAATAATTGTTTTCTTCTCTTTTTTAATCACAAATAGGTATTCTTTTCTGTAAATTTTTGATTAAAAAACTGCAGTGGTTTGCCAGGATGTTCTTGGATCCAGTTGACACCTTGCTGTATGATGATGGAATATGCAGCTTGTCTTGGGGTGACTTTATGATGTGTATCCCCTATTGCTGCTCTATGCCCAGAAATTAACTTTGTGCCTTTCTGTGCCTTTAAACTGAGCCTGAGAGGGGGGAGAGGAAAAAAACGAGCAAACTTTTCAAAGCAGTTGTTCAAGGACACAGACACACACTCCTCTGCATTCTTCTGCTGCAGCAGCAAGAGCAGAGGAAGCACCCTTCTTGCTTTTCAGCCAGCTTTCAGCTCCTTTTCTCTGGAGGCAGATGGAGAGTTGAACTTTGTTTTCCTGGGACTTTGGTTTTTCCCTTCTTCTCTTCTGGACTGTTTCAACATCAGAACACATCAGGAGAATTCTGAGGCCCTGGAGGTGGGCCCACACCAACCCAGCTCAGAGGAGGAGGAGAGAGACCACACCTACGAAAGGGCTCTGAAATCTTCCCAGGTTCTCTCCACTGCGAGAGGTTTTATTATTTAGCATTATTATCCTTTTCCTGTGTGTTTGTTAAATAAATAGGTTTTTTTCTCTCTTTCACTTTCCTCCGAGGAAAATTTCTTTTTTCCTGAACCAGATGGGGGAGGGATGGTTGTAACCTGCCTTCTATCAGAGGATTTTTTCCTCCAAATTTGTCCAAACTGGCGCACATCTGGATTTCCATTTCCAGGCACAAATAAATGAGCTTGAATCAGATTTACCACTTTTCACAGCTATAGTGAAACAAATGCATGAAGTGTGGATTGAAAGGCAAGTTAATTGCTAATAGCTGCTCCAGCAAAACAGAAAATTAGCAGAGGTTCTGGCTTATGGGTCTGAACAAAATCTTTCAAAAAAGCCCACCGAGTCTCTCATTTTTTCAGGTTTTCTCAGCTGGTTTAACAAAAGCTGGTCTAACTTTTCTGTATACACCTTGTCTTATTTAAGGACACTCTGACCATCATAGTTAATAACTACAGCATTGCTAATACCTAAACAACATAAATAAGAGCATTGTTTGATTTTCTTGTTAACCAGATGTTTATGGCATGATACTAATCAGCCAAAATGTCTATATTCTGGCAAATTACACCCATTTCACTTTATTTTACTTCAGTTTTTGATACTCTGATGGTGAATTGCTCTGTTCACTATGGTACGTGTAAAAAATTGAAAGGACACAAAGTGAACTTATTGACAATGATGTCGAAATTTTCAACTTTTGCTCAATTTTATTTTGCTGATAGAAGAAAAACTTGAAGAAAACCATATTTTTAGTTTGAAAAATACCTTACACAGTTCTTGTAAGGGAAGCCCAGGCTTGCAGAGAGGCTAATGCAATGTAAAATGATAAGCTTCAAAACCTATTGATTACTCCATATATATGCAACTCATTTCTTATTGAAAACTTCATTTTGCTTAGAGAGACAATTTAGTATTGGACAACATGAATCCTGCAAATGGTCTTAAGACCCATCCTGTCATCGTTTGTTAGTAGATTATGTGTTTGTTGCCATGAATAATCCATTACCCTTTAAGCAGTGAGCACTCAATGCCAGGTAGTAACTGCTTACAAAAATAGACCTATTGGCTGCAATTCATAAATTGTCTCACTGACCTGAGTAAGCACATGGATAAATGTTTGCAGGATTGCACTTACATGTTTTTGCCTATAAGTAATCAGATTGTATGCATCTTTAGTACTCAAGTTCAATATCACTGAAATATGGCAAAAATATACAAACTTGCCTTTGTGTTCATGCCATTCTTATCATTTTATTGTCATAACTCTTTTAACCCATCCCCTCACAAATCTTTACCAAAATGGAAACCACATTATATTACAAAATACAACATCTCTAATAGTAATTTCCAGTGATTTTTTTGGTTTCTTTCTGTATATGTAAGTGCTGTTTTGTGTCTCACAAAGCAAAAAACTTCTGTGCTCTTCTAAGAAAATCATCTTCATCTTTCGGGAGAAGTATGGTTCATAGTGTTTGAATATTTTCACTATAAACTCTCAAATAATATTAAGAGTGCTTGTCCAGGTACTTCAGCCACAGGTAATAAGCTATCTGCATCAAATAAACCAGTGGTGTCTATAATGACTATCTGGGGGCATCTGCATTTACTGACTGAAAAAGTTATGTCCCTGCTATTATTTTATGGTTTCAGGAACCATAAAACTACTTGATAGAAAACATCCATATTCAAACCAAGTTATTCCTAAAGCAGTCCTGCGTTTGCAAAGCATTATTAGTGGACAGAAGTTGCAATTGAGAAAGTAGAACATCTGGGTTCAAACCAAGACAAACAGGAGGAAAAATTTATTATAAAACTGTGTCCTATTCCTTAATATGTTATTAAATACATGAAATATCATTTTCTAAGGTTGACTGACTTCCTCTAGGAAACCCCCAGGACAGAGCTTCATCTTCACTATAATTTGCCTGACCCTCAAGTTCCAGAGCCTCATATCTTCTATTCTGTAAGGGCAACTTCAAAGGTACTGGAAGCCAGAAGGAACTTCTCCTGCTGCTTGGAGAAGTTTTCGTTTCCCCGTCTTTTAGGTCCTCTCCTTCTGCCTGATGGCAAGAGGGTCAGAATTCCTCTGACTCTTGCAAAGCTTCCATCTGCTGCATTTCCCAGGGATGGAAGACTGCGATTCCACCAGTCTCTCACAGCCTGATACTCCTCAGGCTCTCCACTTCAGGCTTTGCCACTAGGCTGAGCAGATCATCCACCTGGTCACACTGCACACAGGCGTCACCTCCGCTGCCCTCTAGTACTAATGTCAGGCTCAAATACTCCCTACAGCCAGAGACCTGGGCAACTGTATGTTTCTAACGAAGCTCCATCTGGGTCTCCAGTCTTCTAGTGATGGCTTTTGAATATGTGTAAACCATCACTGGGTTTGTTCTAGTTGAGCAGGCAAAGACCCAGAGGTGAGCTTGCTCCAGGAGTCGGGAGAGTGACTGTGCCGTCTTATACACAAACTGCCACATCATGTACTTCTAATACACCATGTCCTGTTTGCCTGGCCTGTTTGCTGTGCTCCTGGTTGCTCATGCTCCCTAGAGCCATTTCCATCTCTCACAGTTGCTCTGTCAACATTCTCATCATGTGAACCTCACTCAGAGTGCTGCTGGGGCTTGCAGGGTCTCTCTGCTGTCTCAGGTTTCTGTGGCTCTGGGAACCCCCTGTCTAGTGTTTTGCCCCAGAACTTACCAGAGTTGCCACTGCTGTTGCTGCTGTCACTGCTTATCTTGCTGACTGAACTGAACACGGTCTTTCACAATTTATTGTACAAAACATTTGAAACAAGATGCAGAACTACATCCTTAGTGTGGTGACACTTTCTGTCCTGTTATCAGTCTTCGTCTGTCCAATGTTGTGATTCTAAACTAGCTGTTGCCACCAATCCTTTCCATGAAGTGACAACTTTGTAGGGTGCTCTGAGAAAGCTGAGGGGTAGCCTCATCACAGTCTACACTTGTGAAAGGTGACAGTGGAGATGGTCATGCTGGTATCTACTCTCTGGTGACCAAAAATAGGACACAAGAAAATGGAATGAAGCTGCATCAGGGAAAGTTCAGGTTGGACATTCGGAAAGTGTTCTTCACTGCAAGGGTGGCTGGTCACTGGCACAGGCTAGCCAGGGAAGTGGTGACAGCACCAAGCCTGACAGAGTTCAGTGAGCATCTGCATTATGTTCTTTGTCATACGGTTTAGTTTGAGGTACTCCTGTGAGGAACAGGGGGTTGGACTCTTATGTGTGCCTTCCAGCTTGAGATATTCTATGATGCTATGACCTGCACCATGTACTAGAATTTTCATGCTGTCTTCCAGGGTTTAAGCCTTGTCTTAACCCCTCATTTATCTAATAGCCTTTCAATACTTCCTTTCTCAATCTCACTCAGATGTCACTTTTATGCTGATGGTGCAAGGATTTAAATTCCTTTCACTGTTCAGAATACAGAGGCTTTACTTAATGGCCTTAGTATCATCCCTATTTTTTCTTCAGCATAATTTGGATGGTTTTGGTAACATTAAAACATAAATAGTACTTCATGGTTCTAGATGCCATGCTAACAAAGAATTAGAGAAATAAGTAACAGGATGACAAAAGGAGATGGATTGATTATCTGTCTCGCAGGAATATTGTGTTAAAGAGTTTAAGCACCAGAGATTTTTTTAAAAATAGAACAATGAATAACCAGAAAGACTATAGATTCTCCCTGTATATACAATTTTAACATAATGATATTTGCATTTTTTTTTTTGTATTCTCTGTGACCCTTGAAGTCATTGAAGATTTAGAAGTGTTAAATGACGGTTAAATTATTCACCTAGAATTTTCTGGTTTACCCTGTAGACACACAGAAGCAGGCTCTATTTTTCCTCTAGCAAACAAGTAGAAGGCCCTGCAAGTGTTTGTATGATTAAAAGTCAATGACTGAAAATAGCTTAAAACTTCAACTGAATGCTCCTTTATTTACTAAAATATGTGTGAAAAGTACATTATTCTAATAACCTTCATTTTTAATATCTCCATTTGTGTTGATACTTAGGATTTAATGTACACCCAAAGCATTGAAACTGAGGTAAATTTTTTACAAATATATTATTAATTCTGTGAATACTTTTAGAACGTTCATTATGGTTTATACTTTTACTTTATGTATACTCTATGTATGTGCTATACATACAAATATGCATGCAAATACATATGATACAAACATATAAATATTCTTTATTCTCTACAAATACTCTAATGATCTTTATATAGATTTCTTCACCTTCATTCTCTTACTAAATGATTTTAGATGCTAACCTTTAGCAATATGACAAGGATGGCAGATTTACTGTGAAATACACAATTAATTCAGAATGCTTTTTTCTTATTCCTATTTCAATAGTATTATGTAGCATGTATCACATGGATGCTTTTGAGAAGAATGACACCATAATATTTCTTCTCTAAACACTTTGGAACTCTTTCAGAAAGCTATATGTTTGAGGTTTTCAGCAGCTAGCAGAAATCCAGTCCTTCAGATAAAATTTAACTTGCCTCAGTTACCACCAAATAAGAATTCAATAGCTTATGTGGAGTGAGCATATTGGAAGCCCATATTTCTGAGGTTCTTGCCTCAAAAGACCTTATTTCCTCATGTGTTCAGCAAAGTCAATTAAAAATGCATATGCTGTCTTTCTTCCTGTCTGCTTTTATGTCTTCTTAACAGTGGCTAAATTCTAATTTAAAGCAAATAGCTTGTAGCTAAATAAAAATTCTGCAAGCCACAAGCCATGGGGCACTTGGGGTAATCCCTGCTTTTCTCCTTAAAATTTTAAATATATTAATTTGGAACAACATTCTTTATATGAAACATTTCCTTACCCTATGAAGATGATTAAAATCTCTAAGACTGATAGTGTATCCTATATTTTATGTGTCACAAGTGCTTAATTCAGCCTTTAGTGTTATCAGCTTGCTTGATCCTGCAAGGTGTGAAGAACTGTCCTTTGTCCTTCCTGCTCAAGCTCTTATGGCATTGCTTGAGGTGGTAAATATCTGTGGCATAAACATACTTACTGCCTGTATACAAGAACTCTCTCCTGTATGGCTTAAATAATATGCAATGTGTTTCACAAAGCAAATTCCATAGTTACTACAAACTATTTTTTGATGTTACTGATAGGAAATACTCTACCTTATATTCTGTATAAGGACAGAGACAAAATATTAGACAGGAAGGCTCGGTGTCTTCTGTATTCATATTGTTAGAAAAATTAAATAAATAAAATTACATGTGGTAGTAATACAGAAGTGGATTACAACAGCAGCAAAACATTTAGAGTATCCTTGCGACATTAACAACCAATCACTGGAGAAGTTAAAACTTAAACTGAACTGAATAATTGCATCATCAACAGTTAGTTTAATACAAAAAGGAAGAAAAAAAGTTTATTACTAGTATTCTAAAGGTGGGCCTAGAAACAGTGATTTAATGTCCATTTTTTGTCACTTTCATCTTTCTTTCTCTACCCTCATCTGTTTCTTGTAAGTCTCGGTAAAGACATTGCCATGATTCCTACAAGAATCAACAAACATATAATATGGGAATCCATTCTGGAGCTATTTTGTATATTTATCTTATACATATGATCTGCCTGAATGAAAGCTACTTTTGCTGCCTCTTTTATCCTATTTACCGTTCTTGTGTTCTGGTTGATCTATAATTGCATACTCTTTTTGTGTCTCAGTAAAAGTATAACCTTTTGAAACCACTTTCTTTTTGTTTTCAAATGCTTAGTCAACTTGCATCAGAAGTCTTTCTGTAAAAGTGTTGCTATACATACAATATAGGATGTGAGAATAATACAGTGCTGCTATAGTGTATAATACTATATCTTTGAAAGAACCTCATGTCATTCCCTGTTGAACCAGCTACCTTCCTTCCTTCTCTGTTTTTAACCACTTCTTCCTCTATTTTCTCATCCTCATCCTCTTCTGTGCCTTCTGCCTTCCTCATTTCTGTTTCAAGTTGTCTTTATTAACAGCCATTTATTCTTTCTTTTTCAATTCACATTCTTCCTACCTTACAAAAAAAGCATTATGTGAAAACAGAGCTCCTTTATCTTTCACTTCATGTGTGTGTTGTCCACCTGGGATATGGTCTGTCTACTGCTTTTTATTATTCATTTATGCCATTGGGGTATCCTAGCAAAAAGCCACCTGAACAAAGCTGATGCCCTAAGGCAACTTTGGGGAAGTTTTCTTGTTTATTTGTTTGTTCATTTAGTTGTATTTTTATTTGGCATGGATTAACACCCTAAAGTGCACATTTCTTTGGCTATAACTGAGGGGTTTAATATAATTATCTGACTTAATATGGGAATTCAAGTCCAATGGCCTCACAGTTTTCCTAAAGAAATCCCTTCTTTCTGTTTTCTCAAAGACACAGTTTTCTAAAACTGTGTTAGTCTGATGCCCTAAGCTTTTTTGCACCAAGGGCACCTTGTCAGCTGAAACTTAAGGAACCAAAGCGATGCTCTCAGATATTATTTGAATTGCATGGCCTTGGGGCTTCCTAAGGCAAAGATGGCTGCAAAAAAGATAAATTTATGTACCAAAGCCATTTTTTCTGTTGGACAAACTAATGTGTTCATAGAACAGCCTTCTACATGGGCCTTGAAAGACAAGAGAAATTCTTTAAAACTGGATGCCCTTGGAAATTCATAGCTCCTGATATAAAATGATGCTCCAAAGACATTAGGAATATCTTACACTATCCAAATCCATAAAGATAGCAAATAGAGTTTTCCTGAACTTGGATGAGATATAGTTATAATTTCTGTAGTCTATCTGTATAAATTTTATATTATTAAATGGTGTTTATTAATTATGTTGGTTTTAGCTCTAGAAAATAAATTTAAATTTAATAAAATTTAAAAAAAGACACTTTGCATTCTTTCAAATAGTGCTTTAGCATTTAGAAGGTGTCTTCTAAAGATAAAGGTTACGTGAGTTCTGTCAAAGAAAATTAATGCTGAGAAGAATCTTACAGAAATTTAGGTAAGGAGAAAGACTACTGACAAAAAATAGGTTGTCAGTACTGGGCTCACTATTGTTAAACTTGTTCGTCAATGACTTGAAGAAGCAGACACCTCCTCAGCAAGTTCAGTGATGACACAAAGCCAGGAGGAGTGCCCGATAGCCCAGAGTGCTGTGCAGCCCTTCAGAGGCACCTCAACAGGGTGGAGAGATGGGCAGAGAGGAACTGTCTGAAGTTCAGCAAAGGCAAATGCAGGGTCCTGGGGAGGAATAACCCCAGGCACCAGCACAGGCTGGGGCCAGCCTGCAGGGAAGCAGCTCTGTGGAGAAGGATCTGGGGGTCCTGCTGGACACCAAGCTGTCCATGAGCCAGCAATGCCCTTGTGACCAAGAAGGCCAATGGTGTCCCACGGTGCATCAGGAAAAGCACTGGACTGTGCACCATTTTTCCAAGAGAGGTTTCTCACTGAACATATTCAAGAATGGTCTGGAAACAATCCTGTGCTCTGGGATGACCCTGCTTGAGCCAGAAGGTTGGACCAGATGACCCCTGGTGGTCACTTCCAACCTTACCCATTCTGTGGCTGATTCAGTGAAACACCTATTTCTTCAACATACTACTGTATTAGATTGAAGGAAATCCTTGTTTTTGTCAGCCTCAGAATAAGACTTTACACTGTTTTACTGAGAAATCAAGGAAAGATTCTCTAATATACTCTAGGCTATTATTTTTTATTCTTACCCTAAAAAAAGTGTGAGGTATAAGAAAAAAGGAAAATAGTTTGTAAATAAAACCTCTACAATAACTTTTAGTAAATTATATATATCCTAAAACTTTACAACCAATGTACATTTTTAGTTTATAAAATGTAGTTTTATTTATTTAAGCATTAATGTTTTATATTAAAATTAGTATCTAGAGTATTTTTGTAAGCAATCACACAAAAGGGCTTTTTCTTGTTTATTCTAGAAGCAAAACTTTTGGGTAATAAAGGATTCAAAAGAATACAGAAGATCTTAAGGGGAGTGTTTCTTTTTTTCATATGTTTTAGAAAGTGATAAAAGAGCTTTTCATGCCTCATTATAAGCTCAGTTTGCCTTTATACTGATGTAACGTGACTGATTTTTGTAGGAAATTTCATGTGATAAGTATTAATAGGAGTGAAGAGCAATATACTTGTTTATAATCAAAGAGAATAATATTATTTCTTTTGTCTTTTCACAGCCATAACATGTACTTATGTATTTGTTTAATGTCCATAGCATAAAGATTTTAGTACATTCCTAAAATTATTTCAGTGAGATTATGGCATAACATCAAACAGAAATTGATCTTAAATATTTGCAACAATAATTGACATTTTTTGTTGAGTTTGTGCAAACACTATTGGTAGCTTTCTTATCCTCTATAATTTTTTTATGTAGCCAACCCTGAGGATTTCATTCTTGTCTTGAAAAATAAATCCAGAAATTGTCTATAAAGCCAATGGAGAAAGCCAAAGCAAAGGACACTACAGCATTTTTTTTCTGTGTATACATGTATAATTCTAAATTACAGACTTTTACTGCTAAGAAGCATGAATATATCAATTCAATTATATAAATAAAAATATATATATTTTATATGTAAATTCAATTCTCAATGAGAGCCTGGATGAAGGAACAGTATATTTTCTGTAGCTTCTATATTTCTAAATGTAATTTTGGCATTTTGGCATTTTGGCATTGTAGAAAAGTATATGAGCTTGTGTGCATATTACATTGGCTAATATTGCTATAGTACATCTAATACATTTGTTAACATGTGCTATAAATAGTTATTCATAGGCAATGTAGTAAGATATCTATATCATGTGTTATCATATTTTTTCAACATTTGAATACCAGACATAAAAATCAGAAACTTCAATGATGTGAAAAGTATATTCAGCACATAAAACTATTACTGGTGCCACATATGAGTTCTAACTTCTCTGAGTGTTTGGCTACACTGAAAGAGACTGTGCTGTCCATCAAAACCCCCTACAAAAAATGTTTGCTTCGTTATCTGCCACTAAAAGTACAGGGACTGAAAATATTCAAGGAAACTTCTGCCATGTCTTTATCATATAATCTCAATCTATTATTTTTACCTCCACAGTTTAATTTTAAAAAAATCATTGAAAATATGAAAAGCACGGACACAAATATAAAAATATGTGTGTGTACATACCTGTGCATTTTCCTCTTCTTTGCATAAAAACTTTGGGCAGGGTAAAGACCCAGTATTCCTATATATGAAGTTCAAAGATATCTACATTTTATTCCTATGTATGTGAATTAAGTGAACTAGAACTTGATGCAAACTCTTTAAATCGTTCAGTATTTCATGAAAGGCAATAATTTTCCAAATTTTTTTTCACCTTTTGCTATATTTATTGCTTCACAAAACTTCTGCTGTAGGTTCCTCTTCTGGATCCAGTTACAGAGACTTGTTATCCCAGACCTCCTAAGCTTACAGAAAACTAAAATGCAGATATTTTTGTTCAGAAATGAGGTCTCAGAGGGAGGGTGTAAAGGAAGGAGTGAATTTCACAACCCCACAGAAAATGTTAAACTGACAAGTTTAAATGGCCAAAATACTTTTGACAACATGTAATCCGTCAAAATACATGTTTTTTTCAAAGTCAAGTTGTTCTGCGGTGATTTATTGATTTTTATGAAGATTTCTGTAACAAGATTTTTGACAGATTTTTGCTTCTGACCAGAAGGACTAACTTGAAACTTGAGGATCAAGTAATCTGACTCTGTTTCACTCAAACTCACAAAATGTTTTGCTCTCATTCCAAGATAAAATTAATTACTTTGAAAGCTGATAAACACATAAAATCTGTAGCAGTGCTATGTTAATGAGTCTCTTACGCAAGCAGAACCCACATCACTTGAGGCTTAGAGATTTGGACCAATATAATAAAATTCAACCAAAACCCAGTAAGTAGTCCTAGAGCTTCCAGATCTTTTCTTTGTTTGAAAGAAGGTATTCCATTTGATAAGTCAGATGATTTTGTTCTGCACTATGTTGAAAGACAATCCTGTACTGCTAGTCTCAGCTTCTTTGTGTCTTTCCTATCTATTACCTTTCTTCTTTTCTCTTGAAATTATCACTGCCAAAGTGATATCTCAGGGTCTCCACTGATTCTGGCCCTGATTTTGTTTCCTTTCATTTCTAATAGCCTTTCTCATTTGTCTTTTCTCTTCAATTAGATGGCCCCACCTTTTTTTTTTTATCTTGTGGCAATCTGCAAATCTCCACTTCATTAGCCTTTAAATCTTCAATATTTTCATCTAGAATGTAGAAAAAGTTCAAGTGCTTGGAAGTACAAATCATATGCAAATTGTTAGTGCAGGAATTATTGCTGCTAGTAATGGAATTAATGAGACCTCTTTTTCTAAAGGAGAGACTGCTTTTTTCTCCAAAACTGTATTATTCAAAAAGTAAAGTCCTGTGTTACAGCAAATAAAATAAACAAGAAAAATCTTCAAATAATTTAAGGAATTCAAATAGAAAGACTTGATAGATAGTACTATTGTTTTCACATGCTTCCCAAAATATTTGAGCAAGTCGTATATCATAGAAGGAAGTTGGAAGAATGGTTAGTCTTATTTGTAGATATGCGTTGGAAACAGTTAGTGGTGTCATGAAATCTTCTGCATTGCTGTGGCTGGAAAAGGATTAAACTGTCTTTAGAAGATAAGAAGAACAATATTTCTTTTCAGTGAAAATAAAAAGTTTAATGAGCATATGTAACTAACACTATACGAAAGAAAGAAAGAAAATTAAGTGCTCTCTGACACTGTCTTCATAAATGATACCCAAAGAACAACACTAATTTAGCTTCCAGCTTATCAGAAGTAGTGATAGCAGAAGAATGAAAAGCAAATTGGTTTACTTTACAAAAACAAAAAACAAAATAAAACAAAAAAACCAAACCAAAATAAAAAAAACAAACCAAAACAAAAAAACCACACACACACAAAAAAAAGAAAAAATAAAAACAAAACCAAAAAACAGCCAATGAACCATGTTTTAAATAACTTCTAACAAGTAACCAGATGATTACCTTTATGATATTGGTGTATTGATGAAGGATATCCAAAAAATGCATAAAATTTGAAAAAATGCCTAAATCCTCATGACAGTGTCAGAGCACAAAGAACTCAGAAGTTAAAAACAGAATAAATTTGACAAAATTGTCTGATTATATGTCCTGCAGCATGTGAAGAAGTCAAAAGCTACGGAGAAATCATAATATTGAAGGTAATTCCTATGTGGTATTTAAATTTTTTCACCAAACGTGTTTATTGACACAATTATTTGGTAAAAGGTTGAAAGAAAAAGTCTTTCAAATAACAATATGACATTTTATGGTAATAGTAATTATTTTCTAAATTTCATGACAATTTCATATATGCAAATACTCAGAATCAGACATATTAACCAGAATATTTATCCCAAAGTCTAACCTCATTCACACCCTTGGGTTGTGGTATTCCAGTTAAGCAAATGTTATTCAGTCACTACTAGCAGACCAGAGTGTAATCAGGCATGCAAACCACAAGTACATACATTACCTGGCTTTAGAAACATTAACAAAATAACGTGTTAACAAACCTCTGTTAAAATGCATTTAAAATCAGTCTGCGTGCCTCAAACACACTCTGAAGTTGTTTATAGTCAATGCTCTACAGAAAGTCCTTCATGTAATGTTCAAATTCATCTGAAAATCGATAATCCAACATTTAGAAAAAAAGAAGGAATAATTTGTTATTGAGAAAAAGCCTAGGAGACTTTTTTCCAAATATTTCATAGAAAATTACAAATGCCTTAAGCAGGTGATAAATTAGAAAAATTTCTCAACTAAAAATTAGACACATCAAGGCTAAAAATAAATGTTAGTATTAGTTTATTCAATTGTGCTGAAATATTTACAAGAAAGTCTATTAGTAGAGTTATTACTAATAGAGATGATTTTTCCTCTAATTGAACTTAAAAAATTACAGTGCTGTAGAGTTATAAAATTGGCAGTTTTATTAAGAACTTGCTTAGTACATTTACTTTTAAAAATCTATATATATAAAACTGACAAGAGAGGAAGAAATAATGAATATATGAAGCATCTTCATCTCTATGCAGATGAAGTGTATGTTCATGTCCTTGATTTAACATTCACAGAAAATCAACTAACTTAAAGAGTTATATGAAAAAATATTTGTGTCAGCACTTTTACAGTAATCATGTATTTCAATATAGCAGTACACACTTTAATGAGAATGCCTTCAAAATAAATCAAAGCACTGGTGTTCTTTTTGAAAGGTTTGCTTATCACTGAAATGTTCCAAAGAATAAAAGTAATTCCTGGCAAACAATAAGGAGATCTTCAAAGAAGAATGAAATATGAACATAGGAAGATTTGTTAGTGTTTCTATTTAATAATGTATTTACAATTAACAATATTTACATAGTTAATAAATTCTAGACTGAAGCACAAGTTCAGAATCTGAAATCTGTTGACATTAAACAAAATGGCTTTTGATTTACTACTCAGTTGAAACAGATTGTTGTAAACAATCTACAAAGTGTCCAAGGTTATTTATCTTTTTTCTTCATTTATGTGTAATTTTGTTTCTATATTTATGAAGGAACCCAATTCTCAATAAATAAAAATGAATGGAAAACAAATATTGCAAGATTCATCTGGGAATAGTGTGTTATCTTCATCTTCCAACTTCTTTCTTGGCTTTATTTGCCTTTTGGGGGCTGCTGCTTTCTTATTTTCTTTAATACATGCATTGACTAGTGCAATTTCTCTCCTTCTCAGATGTGGCAGGAAATTTCATGTGTTTTGATAATAAGTGAGTAGACACCCAAACTCAAATCCCCACAAGCTTACTTCTGACATTCTTTAATATTACTATGATTTATCAAGTATTTCCACAGTTCCCTCCTGGCTCTTTTAAAAGATATTTTAAATGGCTTTACAATATATCTGTTTAGTGGCTGTCTAATTTGACACACTTTTTGACAAAGTCAATTGTCACATGTTTAATGTATCTCATGATAAGAAAAGAAGCTTATGAACAGTTTAAATTTTGCCCTGTATGAAAAACATAGTGCTACTACAGTACTAGGATTGTAAGCAGTGATTGGATGATTAAAGAATCCAATTTATATTTGATTATCTTTTAAATACCATTATATTATCTTAAAAACCAATTACTTATATTCCTGTCAGTATCTGGCTATCAGGTTCTCTTGATGCATAGTCAAATTTGCCTAAAAAAAGTTAGAATTGTATTTAACATCAAGAATATATAAATTGGTTCATAAATATATTATGAAAAAAATTAATGGGCATATTAGGCAATCAGTACCTTGAAAATATTGGATGCAAATAAAATATTTACAGAATATAGAAGTATGAGCACCATATCTAGCACTGTGTTGCCTACCAACTTCATGCTCCACTGATGTGAATTGTAGCAAAGAATTTTTAGGGTTTGATTTTAGAATTGGTTTTAAAATTATCGTTTCATGAGACTTTATAACAAATTTCCATAATCCGCAAAGAAAATATTGTTCAACATTCAAAAGAGCTATCGGTATTCTTTTTCGCAGCTCATATTAATGCCAGCTTCAAAAATGGGGATGTTTATGACACCAAGATAAGAAAATACAAATACAATTGTTAACCACCGTGTAATTACAAAATAGACTTTTCCTAAAGTCATGGCAGAGATACCTTGCAAGTGTTTATTTCACATTCATCTACTCACTTGATTCTTTCCTATTTAACTGTTGTGCAGGAAATTCTTAACAGTCTACAACAAACAAAGTTTATAAAACTGAAGAAAACTTTGTGAAAGCAAACCTTCTAATTTCTTAAAACATTTTGTTGAAGTTAATGTTTTCATGTTCTACAACGTTTTGGTCATACACAGTAATTCTTTCAACAACCTTTGCTCAGAAAGATCCCAGGGACTAAATGGGAATGAAATGCAGTCACTGCACTTATGGATGCAAATTCATAATGTAAAAGCTAATTTAATTTAAAAAATATATATTTAAAAGTTAAATACTATTTCTGTGTAAAAACTTAGCGGGAAGATTATTTTCTTCACATCAAAGCAAAGTGCTTCACTATACATTGTTTTATTGGGTTGTCTTCCTGTCTCATGACCCAGTATGGGGGACAAGGCCCTGAATTGTAATGCTGCATCTTCAGTATCTCAAGAGAGATCTGTGAAGAGCCAAAATGATAATCTTCTATATCTTCATCTTCATGTGAGAACATTCCTAACACCTGCCACAGGGCTTTGTTGCTTTCTTCAGAGCTCTTCACCAGTCTTCCTGAGAAAAGGTCTGCAAAGGGATGGATCTTCCAGAATAAACAGATGGAAAGTTACAAATACAGCCATGGGTTAGGGTGTCAGCAGACTGTAGCTAGCTAAAAGTGACTAATATTTTATATCTTCAGATTACTGGAAAGGCTAATACATCTTCCTTTATTTTTTTTTTCTGCTGACACATTTGAAGGAGAACATCAAGCCAGACGTATAGATCCTAAGAGGGATTCTCAGCCCTGGGCCCAGATCAATGGCTAAGCAACAACTGCAACTTATCAAACTCATTCCTGTTACTGATGTCTCTGGCAGTCATATTTCCTCTGGATTTTTTTCCTGCTATTTCAAAGAAGCAAGGGGAGACAAAATCAGACCTTAAGGTAGGATAAGCACACAACAATGATCTTCTGCTACTGACTTACCTTTTGGCAAAAAAGGTAAAATGACAAAAGAAAGCATCAGCTGAGCATGAGAGTTTGAAGACCAATGTGTAAATAGGGTGAATGATGTCACTGTTTCCCCCACAAATATTTTTTATGAATGAATCAAGCGTAAAAGATGAAATTACTTCTCCAATTTGTTTAGACTTTGGCAGGCCACAACACTGCATTGAGCAGAGCAAAAAGGAACATATTTGTTTATTTTATTTAAATAGTCTATTTCAGTACAAGAAATCTTTTTAAACTGTAGTATTTTCAAAGCCTGAATGATTCCTTACAATTAGATAAAAATATGGAATTATTTGACTACAGAAGGCCACATGTTGGCATAAAAATGACCCTAGAAAATCTATTTCAGGAACTTCTGAAGGAGTGAAGTAGCTTTATATTTGCTACCTTTTCAGTTTCATTCTGTCATGTAATGTCCTTGTCAGCATACATTTCCTTTATGCTTATTGTTAGACATATGTGCAAATGCTGATGAAAAACCAGATGTGTTTAGCCATTTGAAGAATTCAAGAATTCATACTATTCAAACTTTTCTGAAAGCGTTTAAGTTTTCATTTTCCCTGTCTGACAGTTTGCTGAAAATTCCTGTGAGATAAAGTCTGGAATAGAGAGATTTTAGAGGTGCTAAAGTGGCATTTCAAGATTCAAGGGATAACTTCTGTGCCAAGAAAGAGGGAGAGCGCACGTGAGGCCTATTAGGAGTGTGAAACATTATTTTGAGAGGCAACCAAAGACCACTGTATAATAAACTGGATTTTAGGATTTATTACATTGGATGACATGACTTGATGTTTGCCCACAGGCTGAAGCTGGGTGAAGCAGGTCATGAAAGTGAGTCAGAGAGACCACTGCTTGAGAGAAGTAAAGAGGGGACATGATCAATTCTGTATGAAAAGAAAGTCAGAGCAAATTACAGATTTACTGGAGAGAACGGTGTTCCTGCCCATGCCCCCTAGGTATAGCTATTTAGTACATGATGCAGTTTGACAAGCTGGCGCACGTGATTGCAAATTAGATGCAGCCCATTCACCTTAAGTTCAGGCTGCTGAAACATTCCTGTGACAACTGACATCTAAAATTCCTTGTTTCAGTGGAACACTTTTCTGGTGTCCTCAGTAAACACACCAACATACTCTAATAAACATTTCCAGAACAAAACTGTGTATGAGATTTAAACCTCTGAGCTTCTGATTATCCTGAAATAATGTGACTAACTTTTGAAAGTGCATTGTTCATTTTGGGATGCATGAGACGAGGAAAGAAAAAGTGTGAGGTACAATGTATAATACATATTTGCACCGTGCTATCTTTTTAATCCTAGGAAGATTTGTTAGACTTCATCAGTAAAAGAAGTATGTGCTCCTAGTGCTGCATGTGTTAGGCATTAGGGCCAGTATTAGGGTGGGAGTTCTGCCTCCAGTTACAGAGAACAGACTAAAGCACCTTTCTTAGTCACTGCCTATCCCAACAACCACAGCAGACATCATTTCTGCATGGATACACAGAGAAAAATGCTTTCCCCTCACAGATAACAAGCTGTAGGTTTATCTAGTAGCCTTAATGAGTAAGGTCGGACATACACACTAATTAGTGTGAGTAGCAAAGGATTTGGGTGTGTTTGGCAAGTCCTAGTTATATCCTGCTAAGGGCTGGTATGGGTGTGATCAGGAGGAGTCACATGTACATTGGGTCCTACTGACTCCACCTTTGGCTTGAGAATACAAACCTAAACTCAAGCACATTTATCAAAGTCAGGTTTGAAACAGCTAGTAGAAAAAACCAAGAATTTATTTATTTTGTTACAAATCAGGCAACTTATGACTTCTACCTTTATCATTACTGCACATTAAAAAGTTTTTCTTCACACAAACTCTACTTCTTTTAATCTGAAACCATCATGTGTTTAGTTTTTACACTTAAGTGCCTGAATTCTCATCCTTTCATGACATGTGGACTTTTTATTTAAGTTTTTTTACTTGACTTTCTTTTCAAAACTAATAATTTTTAGCAATAAATGACTAATATACTCAAATAATATTAATTGCAATATTGCATGCTATTTGCAGTGGATAATTTTACAGGTTTAGGAAAGGACTTGGATGCTATGATAATAGTATGTCAAATAGTATGTCTTTAATTGTTAGCATAAATCCTCTCATTATTTTCCTGTGACTTACTGGGGCCAGACTTTGGCCTCTTCTAGTCTTTGAAGCTCACTGATTTTTAAGGTTTGGGGGTTTTTTTGTATCATTTGGTTTTAAATTAAGCCATCAGGGGCTTTACTGTCTTTTGCAGATGTTGTCCAATAAACATACTAAGTTAAGAAATCAATATATACAATACATGTCACACATCTGTAGCCTCCAGAGATATTTGCCAAAGAATTAAGTACCAATTACATGGTGCTCTTCACAGAGATTTTTCACAAAAATCCCTGAAGATGCCAGTGGTGAATGAATGCCTTAGGTTTAATATTTAGGAAAGCAAGAATCTCAAAGAACAAGTGCATCATGCTCTAGAGTAAAATAAGCCAAAATTAATAGATTCAGCAAAAATTAGTTCAAGATTTGATCTGGCACTAAAAACATCTAAACATAATTTGCCATGAGAAGAGAAAAGCACAATGCCACCAGTTCAAATTAAATGTTGCGGCTTTTTCCCTGTAAACTGTTCACAAAAATGCAGTTAAGACTTCATACAAAGCATGCATATGCTTTCTCAAAAAACTTTTTTTTGGCAGCTATCAGTTAATATTATCCATCTAGCTGTCTTGTAAATTTTAAAGAAATTTTCTTCAAAATGAGCACTGAGTAATGTAGATATGAGATAGACGTCAATGTGGGTGATGAAATTAAAAAGCCCAGATTTGGGGGCTTCGGAAAAAAAGATGAAAACAAGAGTGATTTTTGATGTTTATATTTGTTTCCAAAAACCTGTAGTCATAAAATGGAAGGATGTAACAGATGCTAATTAACCAAGAAGATACATCAACAATAATACAAATGTCGATGGTTGTCCATGGAAATGTAAGCTCAGCTGAGATGACAGAATTCACCAAGAGTAGACACCTATTTCTGTTTTGTGATAGGACAAAATATATGTACTTCATGAAAACAATATTTTCTTAACATTGCCAAAATGTCAAAAACTTTGTAGCGCTTTGATAACTTCTTTTCCAAACGCCTCTTACATTAATTTTTCTACAGATAAGAGGACACTATGGCAACTGAGCTTAAAATTTTGTACAATTTTTTACGTGTACTACATAAAATTATAATTGAACTTGGTTTTTGCTTTAACAGAGAGAAAATTACTCAAGGTTTAAGAGATATCCATGCACAGATAAAGACATATAATTTTATTGCACCTAGTAAATTGCTCCTGAAAATGCTAAGATTCTCTCTCACCAGCTCCCACTCTTATTGATCCCTTCAACATATTAGGTAAAATAACATTCCTAACTTCTGGGTATTAATGTGAGATGTGGAATGATTTAAAATTTATTTCTTCTCAAAATTTCCTGAAGTTGCAAAAAAAAAAAGTACATATATTTTCTGGTAAGAAACATATATTTGTCTTTAGAGGGTGCACAGTTGCAAAGGAATTATATGTTCTCATTTTCCAAACAATTTAATAATTTAGAAATATGTCTAGCATATAGCTTCTCAGTTCCATGTGTAAGGATGAGCTCCAAGGATTTTTGATATGTTGTTAGAAAGTGTCATACTGTTAGCTCCTTTCTGTTTAACAGGGCTTTTTAAAGCTATGATGAGAGGTTAAGTAGTACCAAAAATCTATTTTTTCTTAGTTCTTGTTGTATGGTTACAGTTTTTATTACTTATATAGGGGTCTAACTGAAACAGTTTCAATCGTTTTATTTTTGTCTCACAAAGGGATTTTTATATGTTTACTATTTTTTCTTATGACTCCCTGCCTGTCCATTTTCCTGACAGGGATCAGTACCACATTAATAACAGGGAATGAAAAAGGCAGGCACAGCTATAGAAAAGAAATCTTCATTGATCATATCAAGAAGACAGAGTTACATGCTGAGAAGTTTGGGTTTACCTGGAAAAAGCTTGACTGCCCATTCTCTCCCCTGAGGTTGTGGTAATACAACCAGCTCCTCAAAAACCTTGGGTTTTTTACCTCCATTTCAAGTCATCTCTTTAGAGCAAGAGCTGATCAGACCTCTACCAGCTTTTATATTTTAACTTTTTTTACTAAGAGGAGTTTTAGTATGTTTAGCACCGGTGGCTGCAAATATTTTGTTTATACAGCTGTCTGTAGTACTATTATCATGAGAGAAATTTGCCTATGAGGGATGGAAACTCTTAAAACCTAAAGAATATATAGACTGTTTCCAGGTCATATCAAGTAGAAATTCTCTTATCCATGGTAATGCTGTTGTGGTGAAGTGGGCTGGGGCAGGTCTGGTGTTCAACCTATACTTGCAAGTAGTACCACCACCCACACAGCTGTTTGTAGAATTCCGAATTTGGACTCCAGATCTAAATATTTGTTTGGATTGCTGAACCAGAATATGTTCAGAGAAATTGTGTCTATAAATAAAATACTAATAGCAGCTACCACACATAAAACAATATAGAAAATCTGTAAGGATGATGTGAGAGTGCAGATCCAACACAAATGTATCCCTGATTGACAAAAACTGATCTACTGCAATTAGCACAATACAATAGTTAGCTGAGTCTGTACCAAATTTCAGTTAGACTGACACATATAGGGCAAATTTGTGCATAACAATCTCAGAATCACCTGGTTACATGTTTTCAGTCCCTTATTCTTATAAGCCTGTTTCCTGAGCATTGTCATAATTCTCTGCTCCATTTCTCTGTTGATATAGCTATACAGTAAAAGCTGTTTTCCAGGATGTTATTTCTTTTCTTTCTGGGTCTTCTGCTTCTGTCTACTTGTCTACTATACATAGTCTGAGAAAATGAACAATTATTTTTTTTTAATTAGTGCCTCTGAGCCTTCTCCATAGAATAAAAGATTAAGATCTACCTACCAGTTTACCAGTTCCAGACTTCCTACTTCAGTTTCCAGACTTTTAGTTACACTGCAATTTTTTATTTTGTATGTGTGTATTCTTGTGAACTGTTGACTTACAGAAAAATATGCTATCGTTTTTCATGGATCTATCAAGCTTCTGTGCAAGTAGTACCTATATTGAATCTGATTCCTAAAGTGATTAATGTAAGAGTAGTTCTTAGGCTTTGGGATTCCAGTCAGAAAATACCCACCTGGTGTATTTTTAATTCTACTTTTACAATAAGTTTTGAACCTAAATAATACTTTACCTAAACTGTCAACCCTTGTGTCCCAAACATACAAAATAGTCTGCTATTAAAAAACCCAGACAAAGAAACAAACCCAAACAGAAACATATTGCCCATTAACAAAGAAAAAATAATATCGGACCAACGCAGGCAGTTAACTTGCATTATAATCAATTCTGCAAGTGAGAGTAAACATATTAGAGTGTATGTTTAAAATTTGTATTTATTGAATGACCAAAGTTAAATATCTCAGAATAACATTCCCATTACCCTGCGTGTTTGGAATAAGAAGCCTCAAGTAAACAATATGGAATGTCTAACAGAGAAGCATATATAACATCTTTTCTGTCTATTGAACTTTTGCAGATAAGTAGCAGTTTGAATTGTGTATTCCTTTTTAAGTTTCTTTCTTTGCTTGTGTGTTAAAATACTTCTTTCCTAATGCCCTTTGAAAAGATATCTGAAGGAAAGGAAAGGACTGAGTCTATTTTTGTGTATCATCCAAATTGTTGATGCATTCAAGATTTGCTCTCATTCTCATCTCAAAGCTAAATCATTATTTCTTTTATGGTCTTCATTTCTGGATGGAAAAATACAAATGAGAATTTCCAAATCCCCTCTTTTCCATTCATGTACCTATGTGTTTATATGAAGGTATTCAAGTGTGTGCATGTATGTGCAGACTGTATTTCATATGTGGATACTGTTCTGGGGTATACTAGATATAGGACCTTATTACTTGTTCATCTTACGAATTCTGTCATCAGCTTCATGCACAAGCAATTTGGTGATTATTTTCACATACAAAGGTCAAAGCTCTTTCTCATCCAACTATCCCTGTTGTGGTTAAGGGGTGGAATTCATTAAATTAAAAAAGAGTAAGTGAAAATCTGTTGTCCCAGTGTTTGATTTACCTGTGTGGTTAAACCCTCAATGAAAAGTGAATTTGAGCTTAAAGTATCTATGAAAAATTGTTAAATTACATTTTATGGTAAGTCCAGTCTCAGATTCTCATGTTCAAGCTTGCTATTTGTAAGATTCAAACAAAGTGTGCCAAAAGTTTTCTTACTACACACTAGCTTTGTTTCCTCATATCTGGACCCCTGCTGATTACTTAGTGATAGTTTGCTCCATAGACTCAAACAAGTGTCACTTTTAGCTGGTTCATGTGCTGATAATTTTGCTCTGATCTAGTAAGTTGGACAATCAATACATAAAATATTTACAGTGATATCATTAAACAATAATACATTAATTGCATTATAATCTCCTACTAAATTCTAGCAGCCTCTCAGGGATAACACAAAATCAGTTGAAGATCACAAGTAACAGGAATCAGAAATACAAAAATGTAAAATAATTACTTTGTACATAGACTTCAGACTAATTTCCTTTCCTTTTTCCCTCATATCTTGTCATTAAATTCTAATAGTAGAAGACCTGGGTGAACAATGGTACTTTTATGAAACTTCATTCAAAATAAAACAGCTTTTTTACTAGAGAATAATGAACATTTATCTTGAAGGTCTTTACACTGAGTGACAAAAAATGTGTCTGGCTTTTTTTCTATTTTTTGTGGTCTCAAAAAAACCAGAGAGAGCAAGTACACACAGTCACAGAAGTGACATATTTCTTTTCTATGACAGAAAGTAGTCACACAACAGTGTGTGGCAGACATACTTTTGAACTGAATGTATACATACAGATTTATACACGTATGTTTGTGTGTGTGTGTCTATCAGGTAATTTGAGATTACTGTGACGGGAATATTTAAAGGGCTGGCAGATTAGGACATTCTTTAAACTTTAAAATCAAAATTTACTACCTTAATTAATTCATAAACCCCTTTGTGCTTCTTATATATTATTAATCATTATGAGTGCAAATAGAAAACTGATTGTCATCATATCCTGAATTAGCTGTGAACGTACAATACCTTGAAGCCGATGCTGTAAGCTTATTGCATGATGGCTGCTGTCCACTGATGACCAGGTTTGAGCGCTCTTTGATAACAGAAATGAGAACAAACATGACCTAATCTTCTTTAAGTTCATGACTGACAGTTTATATCTCCTGCTACGTCCACCCAAAAGGGATCTCAGACGGTGTCCAGATACTGTTTATCTTGGTTTTGGTTTTCACAGTCAATATTTTTGTGTGTAAGCAGAGTGTTCTACCTACCTGAAGTGCCTTGCATTTATTTTGTTCATTGTTCTTTACCTTAAGACTGCAATTTCTGACACTTTGATTGCTCCTGCATGCAACTTGCACCTTTGCTCATCACATCTCTCCCATACCTGGATCTAATGCTTATATATTATGGCTGGCATACCATGAGAGTGTCACAAAAGTTTTAATACTATTGCTGGTAGCACTATTTTGATAGGTTTATATTTGCATTTCAGGCAAGTCACAAATAATATTACTCTGTTTAATGCAATTTTAATTCGTAGCTTTCACAGACCTCTGCTTTAATTGCAATGCCATCTTCTTTGTTTGTTTTACTTTTTGCCCTAACAGTAGTCATGCCATTTGTTTATGAGACCAGACTGATTTTAGAATCCTAAATCTTCTGTATGGAAACCAGAAACACTATCTAAAATATACTGGATCTGGCTAAGCCAGAGTTAATTTTCACCATAGTAGCCCTCATAGCACCCACGTTGGGTGCCGAAAATGACTGTAGTAGATTGGCCTTGGCTGGATGCCCACTGTAGTAACTCTGTCACTTCTCTCCTCAACTGGACAGAAATAGAAACAAAAGGTTTGTGGGTTGAGATAAGGGCAGGGAGAGATCACTCAGCAGTCACTGTCATGGGCAAAACCAGACTGGATTTAGGGAAATTAGTTCAATTTATTGCCAATGAAATCAGAATAGGCAATGAGAAATAAATCCAAATGTTAAAACACCTTCCCCCCACTCCTACCTTCTTTTTGGGCTCACCTTTTCACTCCCAATTTCCCTACCTCCTCCTGCCAGCTGTACAGGGGGAGGAAGGGGGCTGCAGTCAGTTCATCACATGTTCTTTCTTCCAGTACTTGTTCCTCAGTGGAAGGACTCTTCACACTCTTCCTCTGCTACATTGTAGGGTCCCTCCCACAGAAGTCAGTCTTCCACAAACTTCTGCAATGTGAGTCCTTCCCATAGGCTGCACTTATTCACAAACTATTCCACCATGTGTTCCTTCCATGGGGTGCAGCTCTTCAGGATCGGACTGCTCCAGTGTAGGTCCCACTAGGGTCACAGTTTAGGTCCCTTTCCACGAGCTGCAGTCCTTCAAGAACAGCCTGCTCCAGTGTGGGCCCCTCACAAGGTCACAAGACCCATCAGGAGACCTGCTGTACTACGCCAGTCCACAGGTCCTTGCCAGGAGCCTGCTCCAGTGTGAGCCTCCTCCACAGCTGCAGGTGGATCTTTGCATCCTCGTGCTCCTCCATGGGCTGCAGGGGCACGGCTGCCTCACAGGCTGCCTCAGGGGCACATGGTCTGCACCATGGACTGCAGGGGAATCTCAGCTTCCATGCCTAGAGTTCCTCCTGCCCCTCCTTCTTCACTGACCATGATGTCAGACATAAGCCGACATATGCAGACGCAGCTGTTCCTCTTACATGTTCTCACTCCTCTCTTGTCTGTCTGCAATTATTTCTGGACAATAACTTTGTTTTTCTTCTTAACTATGTTGTCCTAGAGGTGCTACTGGCTTCTCTGAATGACTTGTCCTCAGCCAGCAGAGTGTCAGTCAGAGCTGGCTGGCATTGGCTCTGTTGGACATGGGGAAACTTCTGCCAGCTTCCCCTAGAAGTCACTCCTGTAGACACACCTGCTGCAAAAACATTGACACACAAGCACAATACATTAAGAAATGCAGTTTATTCCACTGAAGACTTTTCCCCTGTGATGATACACAGGATAGTTTGGGTATAAGGAACAAACTGGCACAGAACATTTTCTCATAAAGTTGGTCAAAACATATTTTTCATCTTACTCAAAATATTAGCTTGGTCAAGATATCTCATCAAGGTTTAGTCAGTCCATCATTTATTATAAATTTTAAGCACAGCACAACTGTAAAAGTTCTTTCATTTTAAGCTTAAAGTCTGTCATGAATGTCCAGTAATTTCAATGTAAATCAGCATGTTTATTTGGTTTAAAAAACAGACTAAGCTGCCCTGTGTATAGGTGAATTTACACTAGAGATTTTATCAGTGTAATTATTTAATCAAAAAATCACATACCATCCAATTATTATTCTGCTAGTGAACATTTGCTATATAGATCCGACTCAATTCATTTTATTGGCAAGTAGAGCAAAAGAGTCAGCTCTCCCTGTTGCTATAGATTCATGGACTGCAACCATAAAAGTCCATTCAATCATCCAGCATGTTTTTTTTTTGTGTAATGTAAGATTTCAAATTAATTCCTGCTTGAGTTAGAGCAGCATGGGGGAACCAACCTGCATTTAAGACCTGAAGAAAAGCAAGTGCTTATCACTTGATTAAAATGTGTCTCATGCTATTCTTAAAACTATTTTATTTATAATTTGAATATATCTAGCTTCAACTACAAGCCATCTGGCATTATTATGTATTTTTTCTGATAGATTGAAGAAACTTCTCTTGCCAATCAGTGGTCCCCTTTAATTATAAGACTTAGTTGCTAGCAAACACTTTTTCTCCCCATCTTTACTTCTGTTCTTCTTCTTTTAACCTGTTCCATTTCAGTCATGTTTGATAGGAACTCCAAAGCTAAATGTTACTAACACAAAATTACAGCAGTCTAAGATAATAAAGTTTGGAGATTTTCCAGAGGAATTAGATCACACTAGTTTTATTTATGAATTTCCAGATTACATTATTCCAAGGAATTACAGTCAAGGTATATTCTCAACTAATTATTAAAATTACTTAAAGTATTTTTCAGACCTCTGCTTTACATGATAGTGCCCACCCTGCTACAAAAAAAGCCTACTCTTTCTTTTGTATATTTTTACTGTATGCTTAGCTGTAGTTAACATTTTTCATGGGGTAGACCAAAGCTTATTGACAAAAATCAGACTTATAATATCAGTAACTGGTCTCATTCAACTATTTCAACCATATTTCTCTTAGCACATTCAATGAGGAGCAATGCTTTCCCATGAGACATAGGCAACAAACAACAGTAAAACACAAAAAAGTGTGTCCTGCTAGAAACTCAACTACTAAAAGTTTTTCAACTCTCAGTTAATTTTGAAACTTTCTATCTGGACAGTTTTACCTCTATTTATTCTGTGTGAGACTAATTTTGTACCTTCATTTTTCATTATACAAGGTGTGGTATAAGATCAAGAGAAAGACTTGTGGTGCAATGGGTGTATTTCATCAATCTCATTTTAATTGTTAACAAAACTTATAGTGTTGAAAAACATATCAAGTCAGTTTGATGAGATTATTTTCATAAAACCATTTTGACTGGCGTTTATTATATTTACCTCCTTTATTTCTTTATTAATCAAGTGTTCTCTCAGCCTCTTCCCATTACTTTGTCTGAGATCAATGTCAGACTGACATGCCTAACATCACCCAGGTCATCCAACTCACCTTTCTTGAATGCTATCACAATATCATCTTTCTTTCAGTCTCTGGAGGATTGCCCCAGTGCTCCAAAACTTACAGAAAATCAATGTTAATAGTGCAGAATATTCATTGGTCAGACATTTTGCAGCAAGTTAAGTAAACTCTCTGATTAAAACCCATTAAGCTTTAGCACAGGCTGTGCAACATTAACCCAATAATCAAGAAAGAAAAAGTATACCTTTTTTCAAGTAATCTAAATACAACATCTGATATTTTCATAAGCACAGAACATAAAAACATAAATGTGATTATTAATGGATAAAACTTAGAATTATTTCTGACACACAGAGAACCTCCTCCTTTTTAGCCTTATATTGACTATATTTCTCCATGTGTAGTCCTAGTTTTCTTTCAAATTCCTAGCTTCTGATTTGTGTTCTTCCATCTGTAACATAGAGACATCTTAATTAATTATTTAGCTGCAGATTTTGGAGTCTTCATATCTGGAGATATACAAAAAGCTGTCTGTATATGGCTTTAAGCTCTAAGTGCCCCTGCTTGAGCAAGGGTTTGGACTAGATGCCCTCCAGCTGTCCCCTCCCCACCTTAACCATTCTGTGATTCTATTGTCACACGAAGTTAAGACCTAATATGTTTTCCTTGTGTCAAATCTAAGAATTTTTGGTAAGGAAGATGCCTTTTATAATTTTTCTTTTTTCAATTAATATATTAGTTTGATCTTTGATCTATATCCAGTGCTTGAAAGCTGCACTGAATTCCTTTCACAAGCAGAGGTTTTCCCCCAAAGTCCTGTAAATTAGCAGTTACAGAGTCAGTCACCCTCTTCAATAGAGCAATTTGATGTCTATGTCAGTTAAATATATTTCCAGATTAATAGACTAAATTCATGTATCAATTTTTGCTTCTGAGATGTAGCAGGGTACTTTTTAAAAGTGCTCTCCTTTTCTTTCTGCATACTCAGGTCTCTCCTTCAGTACTTTGAAGTTTATTCAAGGATGAGCTATGAGGATAACTTTACTTGAAAAGTGTACAAAGTCATGTTTCTAGATTTAATGCCAAGAAAAATATGTATATTTAGAGAATATTACATATAGACTAGATATAAATATATATTTAAATAAAACATATGTAGGGTGTGGATTCATTTCCTGATTAAGACAGTATATTTAGGTCCATACATGTAGTTTTCTGCCTCTGTGTTAAATATATAGCTGTGTACCACCCAAAATGGCCCGACAGGATGATGTCAATGTTGTCTAAGAGCGTTCAGTTTACTTCAACCATCCACACAGGTCTGATGTGGTATTCACAGGAAACCCAAGATCTCAAACCCCTAGAAAACACGTACTGAACATACAACATACTGAGGTTTTAGCTACCATAAGCAATGGAGTCATGTTTCAATTGCCTGCAGACACGTGTCCAGTGCCATCCAACATGCTCTAAGCCATCTCCTCCTCAGGTTTTAGAAATCTGTGTTTTGAAGGAGCAATGAAAACTAGAATGAAGCTCTTAATCATCCAGGTTTTGCTTTTCTTGAGAGAGGTTCTATTTTTCTGCTGTATTTTTCCTTCATTTTAAAGCATTTCAATCACTTTTGAAACAGAGAAAACACTCATTTTTCTTAGTTTAAATTAATATTTTCATAAGTTTACTTATAATTTTTTCTGTGGAGCAATTATAAAAATTTCTATGTCAATTCCTTGAATGAATATCTGACTGATATTCTCTCCTATGAACTCAAGGTGCTTTCTCTCTCACACATTTTCACAGTACCCAAAAAAAGGTGGTTTTGGTCGGAGAAAATTGTGCATCTTAACCGTGGCCTTTTTACTGAATTGATGTATACTTGAAAAAGTTATTTATATATTGAAATTTTCAAATAAAAGCTTTTGAGTAATGTAGCAGAGTCTTTGAAGCAGCAGTTCAAGATTAATTTCTAATTTCAGCTTCCTGGAGAGGTTACTTTTTTAGATAATGAAAACTGTCTTTTCTTATTATATGTCAATAGGATTTTTTTCATATTATAATTTTGGCATTTCAAATTCAGAATTTTCATCGTATCTCCATGTTTGCACTTTAATTGGATGAGACTATCCAGCAGATTAGAACAAAAATGCCAACTTGTATTTCTAACCTTATTATTTTAAAAACTCTGAGGAACTGTATGAATTTGGCATTACTGCGGTGCTGTTGTTTCACTGAATAACCAAGACAGACAGAGTGAATTTATGGCTATTTGGAGTATTTGACAAATACCAAAGGAAAATTGCTATATAAGCAATGTATAAATACAGTCAAGCAATTTATTTCTCATTTTCTAAGAAGCAATTTGATAAGAAATGTTTGCAGAATTAAGTGAATGGCTGCATTATACATGTTAGTAAACAGATTGGATTATTTTCTTCTTTCTCCTTGTGATAAGCAACTTTGCACTTCCCTAGGTGTGACTTTATTGGTGTATGAATAATTCAGCTTTTTCAACTAACTTATCTCAAGAATGAGTGCTATCCAACATTTTTTCTTTCCCTTTCCTGCTATGCTCTTTGTCAATTCTTCCTTATGAAGTAAATTGTTGAAATATAGACAAAAGGGAGCTAAAGACTCCTCAAGGCACAGTGAGTGAAACAGAGGAATATTCAGTTTGCAGAAGTTATTCTTGATTTATTCTTGACAGGTTTAATTGAATTAGATTTCTAGGGGAAATAGCAAATGTTGATCAGAGATGACAAGCACCTTTTGACAGTTTTTATAGCTTCAGCATACTGCATATCAGTAATATGTGAATGGACATAATATTACCAAATTCATTTGTTAAGGTTGACATTCATGATTGTCAAGTAGTCAAAATTCAGGTTGAAATTATAGCAGTTCATATAAGCAATGTTTTCATCATCATTCATGAAATTTCAGTGATACAGTGTCACAGGGAGATCTGGAATTCAGAACATGTGCAAAAATATTTTGAATAGATTGACGTATTTGCTGCAAAATGAAAATTCAGGTCAACATTGATATATGCAATAAAAAAGGTGAGTATGATTGATGTAATGCTTAGATTTTCACATAATTTATTTTTATTTGAATGAGAAAAATGAGGCTTTTTTCAACATTTCAATAATATGTGCAACAAATTTTAAAAGTCAGTGAGTCTCACAGGGTTATTATACGTAGTGAAGCCCTTATAATATAGTAATAATGGTTAACAGTTAATAATTTAGCTGGAAATTAGAGTTGCACTGGTCATTTGCCTCAGCTTGTGAATTTAAAATGTGTGCTTCAGGATATCTAAAAGCATTTGGACATATAAAGAAGCACACTGGTTTCCAGACGTTTTAGATAACAGCTGTATGAAGCTATACTTCTGAGAAATAAGTTACCTTTTTTGCAGTCATAATAAGTGGATCCCCTGCTTGTTAAAGCTCATTTGAAAACTCTTTTTCTTAATCTTGTCTGTTCTTTTGGTGATATTCTGAAACCAAAATGTCTTCATATGAAAAAAATGCTAGCATTCCTTGACTTCCAAAACTCCCAAGGTCTATGTTACATATGATGATGACTAATTATGTACACTAATTTGGCATATATAATATCATATTAAAAGTCAAATGAAAACATTCTGCAGCACAGACTCTCTAAAGTCTTTGAACATGTTCACACATACATTTTACAATTCTTTCTGCATACTTCAGCTGCTTAAATGTTGACCTTATGGAAAGCCTTTGGGGTAAAATATGTGAATGTTAATAATCCCCTAAACACTTATTTACATTATAAACTCTTAAAGCTTCAAAGGAACTGTCACAGGCTCCTCTCCCAAACATTTCAGTCCCATGTCCATTCATCATTTGCTTTTATCATGCAAATTTGCAGACAGAAAGAAAACTCTGGACTGAATGAGACATTGGCACTTAGGACAAATATGGGTTTTTTTCCAGTGAGTGAGTAATGTTCTTTAATTTCAGCCTTTGTTAACATAATTTCAATCACAGTTTTACAGATTCCAGTTATAAAATCCATTAATTTTGCATAAGTTGTGTGAAGTTAATATTATCAATATAAGCATGACACAGCCTTGCCAGGGACTCCAGTTAGGAGGGAACCTCAGGATTGCTTTGCACAAGACCAGTAGGCAGTTTCTTCAATGAGAACTTTATAATCCAGTTTAAATCATAAAGCTGTAAAAGAGTATACCAGATTGAAGGAGAAAAGTGTTGATGAAATAATGTTTAGAGCTGCTGAAATCTGTTTGTCAGAATACTTTTCATTGCAAAGTGTTGTTCCAATCACACTCTTAGTGTATGAGATTGTTGTTCCAATCACACTGTTAGTGTATGCGAGATTATGCAGTCTTAGATTAAATTTGAGTTACCAATATATTCTACATTAAACTTCTCATAAAAAGCTCAAGTAGTTATTTATTCTATATTATATTTTATTTTGTAATTTCTTTCATATTTTTGCATTCTTTAGTATATTTATTTTATTAGTTCTATATTTTATGAGTTTTGTAATAGTAATAGACAGTATTTAGTACCACACCTAAATTGCATAATAAATAGCTTAAGTATGTTACTGGCTTTTATGTAACCCTCTACATCTTAATGTTACCTTAATTGAAATATTTATTTTCCTAGATAAAGATATCGTCTGCTGATGGAATGTCAGATCATTTCATTGGAGCACAAACAAGAGTTCTGCTCTAGAATATAAGGTAAGACCTTCAGGTACTGATTGGAGGCATGGCTGTTTCAAATAGGTTATGTACCAGTCCAGAATATTTTTGCAGGATATTAGAAATTATGTCGTGTTCACAACAGCTTTTCTGAACCTACACTGTTAAGAATTTGGTCCCAAACACAAAGGTTCAAAATTGTGTCAAAAGCACACACAAATTCTACTTATCTTTCTTTACAGATGTACAGATCCTTGAAAATCCTTGCTATTCAGGTATGAGCTTCCTTCAGAAACCTTCAATAGAAAATAAATAAGAGAGAAAAAAATTCTAAAGGAAGAACTTTATTATATGTTTTCTCCTTATAGTTCCATTTTTCTCTGTCACACAGAAGAAGTTTATATTTTCTTGGATTATTTCTGTATCTTAGAAGAGAAAAATGCAATTAAAATCTCTTATAGACTTATCAGACAGTTGAAAATTAAGCAAAATATAAAACACTGCATTATCTTAACTGTATCAAGCACTACATAAGATACTGTGGTATTTTATACAAATCTCACAGAAACAGACAACAGTCATATTATGCAACAAGAAATAAAAACAAGCATACTTGGTTTTACATTCTTCTAATTCACAAGGGATTTCCAATTGAAGACATAAATCATGCGGCATATCTAGAAAATAAAAAGCCACTTTTAAAGTGGTTTAAACTGAAACAAACTCATCATAGATAGTTGTCATTTCAGTCTAAGTAAATTTAGCATTATAGGTTAAAAACAGAGGCAAATAAATCAACCTATTCTGACTGCCTCTGATCTGCAAGTTCTTTGCAAATATCTAGTCACAAAACTCAGCCTTTGGAGAATTCTTTGCAGTGTAGGTGTTGTGTGTGAGCACACAGATATGAATTGTTATCGCTGGAGGAAACTCTCATTGCAGTGGATTAACATAAGTTTTCTAAAATTCCAGATGGTGAGAAAATAGCATAGCTATTTTAAATAGTATTTTATTTCCAATTTAAAAAAATATCTAAGAGAATACTATGATTTAGAACATGTTTGTTTGGGATATAAGGTTGATCCACTTTCAACTAATCTGGAAAAAAACATTTCACAGCTTGTGACATCAGCCGTATCATTTCAGTGTGACCACTTTTTATGATTTCTGTACTCTGTACTGGGGAATAACATTTAGTGTACTTTAGAATTTGTTTTATCATCTTATAGTCAGTGGATGCCGAGACAGAAACCTAATTTTTTAAAATATTATTTTAAGGTTTAAACTTATGTTACTTTTAATTGCTAGAATACTCCACTGAAATGAGTGACAGGAAAGCTGAAAAACATTCTGAAAATGAAACCTGAAAAAAAAATTTAAAGCAATAGAGAGGTCTAAAAGGGAGAGGTTATAAGAGCAAACAACTCTGAACTACAAACACTTGAATAAAGAAATCTGCAGAAGAACAGTGTGCATGCTGGAGTCCAATATCAAAGAAAAATGTTGTCCTTCTGAGCACATCCAGTGCCTGACTTTGCCTGACTACTGGATGAAAAGAGAAATGGGCAGTTTTATAATGTGCAAATATAGCTGTATTACAGCTTTGAACTTACTGACCATTGTGCTTTTTGTGGGAAACTACATTAGCATTGATTAATGAGGGTTGTTGGAAAATATTCAGTTTGTAACAAATAATTAGTGGAAGGAAATGATCAAGTTCTTCTGTATGTCTATGGTCTCCATTCTTTTATTCAAGTTTGAAAGCCTCTTGATTTAGCCCTGGGTCTCAAAACAATTGCCACAATCATTCTAAGTTTGCTTTTCTGGGTAGTACATGTCATTCATAAGATTTCAGATATGGTGTGTCCTACTGACAATTGTTCTTATTTTTGAAACGCAGTTTCAGGTCAATGAGCTGTATCGTGTTCATAATGGGCAGATTAAGCATTTCTGTCATTTTATATCAAAATGAGAAATACTAGTTTATTGAATATTTTCATTTATTTGTCTCTCCTGCAACATATATTTCCCCAGCAAATTAAATTGTAATGTTTGTTTTTATTTTAGATGTTAAAACTAAAGATGTGAAAGGAGATCTCATGTGAAGAATTCAAATAAAATTCTCCCTTCCAATCAGAGCTCCAGCTGTGCAGTTAGTAGGACAGCAGGCAGAACAGTGACAGTGACAGAAGATACGAGTGGAATTGAAAAGAGATCTAATATCAGGAGCACCCTCCTACAGTACCAGGAGTACAGGCTAGAGTAAAGGGAATACTACAGTACCTCTAAACTTTAGAATGTGGTGTTGGACTTGTAAGATAGATCCCTTCCCAATTGCATTGTGTCACCTTTTTCCTAATGAAATTCAAAGAATGTTTGTTTAAGGCTCATGCAGACCTGGAGAGTCACCAGAAGCTGACTCTCCACCTGTTTGCTATACTATCACTTAAGGCAGTAAATATTTTTTCAGCAAGACTTCTCCAACGTGAGCAATTAATTCAGTTATCACACTCACATAATGGAATCAAGAAGAGAAAATAAATTGAAAAATTAAAAGAAAAGTGTCATATGCTTTAGCCTGAAAAATATTGGGAATTCCTGATAAAACATGTTTTATGCTGCAGTGGGTGACAAAATGTCAGAACACATCTTCAGAAAGTTAACACATGCAAGAAGTCTCTCTCTTCACACCTTGTAATTTAAAAATTATTTCCACTGCACTTGGAATTGAGGTAATGATACTTGAATTGTGTGGGCAAACTGACTGGAAAAAACATTGACAGACAGAGGAAAACTGTATACAACCTTGTCAGCAGTGTAGCACAGTGTCAAATTTTGACTCTTACAGATTGACTATACAGAACAGGAGCTGTTAAACAGTTCCACAATGTATTGATAACTTTCTCTACCCTATTTCACTTATTTTGAATCGATATAATTATGTAGCAGCTATCAAAAAGGAAGTTTGTCTCTGTATTTATCATTTTTTTCTTCCTCCAAGACATTTTTTGATTGGACCTATAATAACTAGATAAATTCAATTTTCAAGTGAAGTTATTATAAAAGAATAATTAATTACTGATAATTATTTCTACTGCTGTTTCTGGACTTTTAACACCTGGAGTAGCCACAATATCTGAGGCTCCGTTGTGCAAACTTTAGCGAACAATTGACTTTCAGAATTAATTAGCCCACTATTTAAGATAAACTCTTAAAGCTTCGCAGTAAAATATGTCTGGCTTTCCATACTCCTTGGTACAGAAAGTTTCAATGAATGTAATTGTACCTATGACTCCCAAAATTTTGCTTCTCTGTTGGTTGGTTTTTTCTTAGTTACATCTTTGCTGCTGTTATGAACACAGATTCTTGAGTTAAACCTCAAGTTGCCAAAGCTGGGCAGTTTAGTTTAACCAATCTGTAGCTGTTCAGCGTAAACATGAATTTACCTGTCAAGACAAATTGCTCTTTCTCTCCAGCATAGAGAATGCCCTGGCAGGGAAGCCAGACTAGAGGAAAACACACATGGGGTATGGACCTCAGGCCTGACCCCTCACATCAGCCCAAACTAATATGGCCATATGGATGCAGAAGAACCTACAACTGAATAGAAAATACTAGGCAAGTAGAATCTTTCCCTGATTTTTTTTTAAATTGTTTATTTTGATTCTTCAACTTCTGATCTTTGAAGTGTTGCCTAGAATCAAAAGACAAAAACTTTTCAAACAATAGTAAGAGTGGTAAGATAAAAACCAAGTCTTTAATGAAAGCTTTCAGGTGCACAAATACTTGATACACACGTGATACAGGATTTCTATAATTTTTATAAGGTTAATTAATTAGTATATCTAGCAGGTACATCCAATAAGAGACCAGTTGCCCCAGCAACCCACCCTTGGATCAGCCCCTTGGAGTTGGTCCAAGGGGTTCCTTGTCCTATATCTTGCTACGTCTTTCAAATTCTGGTGAAAACAAGGTGTCTTTGTTAGAAATTCTCTTCTTGGGAATAAGACTAAAAAGAATTTCAAGAAAATGTTGGAAAGGGTTAGCTTATTATTCTAAAACGTGAGAAAGGGCAGGAAAAGTACTAGAAACTATATAACTGTATACTAAAAATCTACAAAGCTACAAATATATGAAAAAGCTAAAAAACTAGGCATCAGCAGAGATAAAAAAATAAAAATCATGTAAAATGGAACATATTGAGAAAATTGTAACAAATGTTGTGCATGAATAGTTAATAACTATAGATGCCTTTTTTGCTTCAGACTGGTGCATCTGTCCTCTATAGTAAAATGTTAAAAGTGTTCTGCTGTGGAACATAGTTTCCCTCCTCTAAAACTGATGTAATCAGATTTTCAGGTAAAAACCCTCAGCAGTTTATTCCTATGTAAGTACCTACTGAAAGATCTTGTACATCCCTTCTTTGATTCATTATTTATATGGGTTGTTTCAACACACTAAATTTACTGGCTCAAGAGGCTTTAATAATATACCACATTCACTTTCAAAATCAAGTAATGTTCTTACCTAGAAATCATTCTTCTACTCTCTCTATAAGGGAGATTTATAGAATTCTGTAAGAACAGCTCAAAACACCACACTGGGATTGGAGAATGAGGAGTTAATGTGTCAAACTTTTGAGGGAGAGGGGAAGAGATTGGAGTATGTCTTTCTCATCATGGGCCTATTACAAGCTAACACAACTTAAAAGACATAAAAAATAGCCTTTCAGAAATCCACTGTGAAGCAAGAGTCAGCTGAAAAAAAAAGGAAAGCCGTTTTTTACATCAGTATTTTGGGCTGATTTTGGCAGACATGCATTCATCATGACTGCATATGAAGACACTGAATACCTAAAGAAAAGAAGGGAGTTACTGATTTTCATGGGAAAATGTATAGCTGTTATATGGCTTCTTTGCCTAGAACAGAAAGGCATAACATGAATCAATGCTGAAGTCAAAAAAAATGAAATTAAAAGTAAAGCACGATGTATTTTTAATACTATTATTAACCTTGGTAACAAGCAACAAAAGAACTAATAGATTCTCTGTCTTCTGGTGTCTTTTAGTGAAGATTATGTTTCCTGGAAGACAAGTATTAGCCAGTGATCCATATCCAAATGTAGATAATCAAGTTCAGTGGAGGTTGTCTGAAATGTAATGGCCTGTGATATACAATACAACAGACTAGCTGATGCAATGATGCTTTCTGGCCTTGTGTATTTTGAATCAATAAACTTAAAGCTGAAGAAAAGTGCAGAGCCACAGTTACGTTACATATGCTATAACCTATTCCTCTCTCATGAGCTTCCAAGGATACAGTATTTTAAATAACATTTCTTTCTTCTTAATATAATAAGAAAAATGCAGTTTTCTTCTGAAATAAAGAAGAATAAGGGTAAAAATCCGCTCCTACTGACATTACTGGAAGTGCTGATATTAAGTACAATAAAGTAAAAACTTCAGCCCAAATCTCTAGCTCCAATGGCTGAGAATAATATAAACCCTGAAGTTCTAGCATTAGGGAAGGAATTTATCATTTTGTTTGAAATCTACATCTAAGCACAAATATGTTTAAAAAAATTGAATTATATTTAAGTGCCATATTTTTTAGTAAATTTGTATAATTAAATGAACTGATTTAAAGCCTTTGGCTGACTAGACCTTAGAAATGTATGTCTAGTATGTACATGATTCTGCTACCTGCAATTCAAGAAGGTAAAGCTTAACAAAGGAATTTAACAAGATGTGTAACAAGTCCAGTATGCTGTTTCGGCCCGGACAAAATTAATTTTTGCAGTAGCTGAGGGGGTGTGTCTGCGGGCTTATCTAAGAGGTTATTCAACACCATCTTACCTCATTGTCAGGAGCCAGCAAGAAGGGACTCTCTCTCTTCCCCTTGTTTCCAAAAAAGGGGCATCCCTTTCTGTTTGGGAAAAAACATGGTGGAGGGAGCAGAGAGGTGGTGCTGGCTGCAGTCAGGTTGGTTTGGGTTGGACTCAGTGAGCATTTTGCATGTAAATCACCCTCTTTTGTACACTTTTGTTATCAATATTGTTGCTACTACTATTAATTTTTCTTATCTCATAGCTGTTTCCAGTAAGTTGTTTTTATCTCAGTCTATGATCTCTGCCTTTTTTATCTCCCACCAGAGCGGGGAGGGTAGTGAGTGAGCCTGTGAGGGGAAGAGAGCACTGAATTAGCAGGTGCCACTCCTAAATCACGACATCCAGTAATGAGAATCTGGCCATGGTTATTATGTTAGGAAAATTGTATAGCTGTAGCAAAATTAATAGATTTTCTAAAGCATAAACTGGGATGATGTTTTTCTATTGGAGGTGCTGACCCAGAAAACAGAGGAACCCTGATGACTAAGTAAAGAGATCCTGTAAATACAGAAAAAAAGGCAGAAAAAAAGGAATGACACATGGATGGAGAATTAAGAACAGGATAATTAACAATATTAAAAATAAAAAAGAAAAACCAACCAATATAGTTTAAAGACAAAGTCGGGCAAGACGAAAATAAAACTTACCTTCACCTGTCCTTCTCTGCTGCCTTTCAATCCAGTCATTGTCATTAATTTTTAGCCTCTGATATTCTGCTGAGCATCTGATATGCATGTCCTAAAGATTCTCCATTGGACTGCATTTAAGTCACTATCTAAAGTATATGTATTAACATTAAAATTTTATAGAACATATATTGTGGAGTTGTGAAGTTTTAACAAAGGTGTCCTGTCAGTCTTTTTTTAGATTCAGCCTTGTTAGCAGCCTTGTTCTTTTTATACCTTTTCATTTTCACAAAGGGTAATTAACCTCTCTGTGTGGTGACAGTTTTGAAAAAATGTGAAGTTATTAATGACCATCATGATTCTATTAGATATGCAAAAGATCAAATTCAGTAGGAAATTTCAATCAAAGCAGAAAAGGTAAGATGCTAAGCTTGAGTCTCTTAGCATTTCCTCAAGATAGATCCATAAAGAATTTGGAAGAACAATAGCATAACCTTCATCAAAATTCCATGAGAACATTACTGTGTTCCTAGGACATACTGCAATACAACACCTTGCAAATACTTACAATCTGCTTAGGTATTCAGGGTATATCTTGACGGCTGCCAGTTTCATTTATCATTAAGATATTCTCCAAGAACATGGAAGAAAAATTTACTTTAACACAAGTCATATATATACATATATGTATTTTAATCAGTAGAATTTTGATAAGAGTATTGAAATCTGCTGTTTTATTTATGTTTCATGTAGAAAAATTCAATAGACTGTTGTAGTCTGAAGCTGCCTTATAAAGAGATATCTATCTGGAGAAGTGATAATGTCTATTTGTCTTACTCATTTTAGTGAATTCCCTTCTTCCCTACAAAAAGGTCAGATTATCTGGCTGAGTTCTGGAAACACACACAAAGACAAGATCGGAGAACAACACTCACAAAACTCAATCCATCAACCCACAGATGGATTACAAGGCTTCAGGTTTACCATTTACTGCATTTACAATTTTAAATCTTGCTACGGGATGAAAGTGACTTGCTAATGGAAAATTCAGTTGACTGTATAATGGGACAATAACTATATAACTATATAATGGAAAATTTAGATGACTCTATCACGACTTCATGAGTCTGAAGGCTCTTTTATCATTGTCTAATACTTCATGTCTCCAAGCATATTCAAAACTGACCGATGGCTTCCTCTTCTGATTAGACAGGATAGAGTTCTTTGCAGATCCAATGCTGTTGGACTTGCTACTCTTACCCCATTTATCATACTGCTACCCTCTCAATTAATTAATTCACCAGTGTCAGCTAACAGTGCACTCAAAGCTCACAGTGTGCTCTGCCTCTAAAGCCATGCTTTTATTGTTTAGTATGCAATATAATCTAAGCATGAGAAAATTAAAAAGTGTTCAAACTCTATATTCTTTAATTCCATAATCCCCAAAATGCAGCAATCAGTATTTTTTTCATTTGTGAGTAAAAAAAATAAAACTCAGCAAAATAAGTATCAGATATATTTTAAATACTACTAATTGAATTACTTCTCAGCAAAACCTTCAGGTTAGCCATGGAAAATAGGCAGGAGGACAAACAGAAACAGTTTTAAATTTATAATACACATTTTTGATAGGCAAGCAAGCAAACAGACAAATAGATGTAATTCCTGAGCTTCAAAAAGAAAAGGAAGCAATTCTTGATCAGACTAACCCTTCTGTAAATACTACTACATTTGATAGACCAAGACAGTTTTCAATATATTAGAAATCTTTTACACTTTAGAGGTAATTTGGCACTGGATTTATACACTAATCAGCCTTCATCATAGTATTTTATGACCAACAGGTTTGAACTTAACCGCTGTCTAAAAACTGGTTTGATCACTCCGGAGTAGATTATCAATGATGACAAGTAAATTAAAAGGTTTTTTAAAAATAATAAAGAGTATTTAATGTTCTAGAATTTTTTGTGCCAAAACTGTTCATTAGTTCAATAGTCAATATTTGGAGAAAGCAGTTGAAAGTGTTCCTTAAATATTGAGAAATTTAAAGGCAAATTACAATACACTTCTTAAAGTTCAGCTAGGATTGGGAAGAATAAGTTTGGGTTTTTTTAATATGTAAATAAAAGTCTCCAGTGAGCTGTTTACTCATACGTCTATAACATTCACATTCACATGTATAGCATGAAGTGATTATTCTAGTACTTTTTGGAAGTGTGTTCCATTTTTTGGCCTTATACTAAAAAAATAGTAGTCCAAAAGTAAACAGCTGGGTATGATACTGAACAGAGGCACATGTGACAAGAACTCTGAATACTGAGCCCTCAAAGGTACCACAGGAACACTATCTCAGGTCCTTCACACAGCTTTAATTACTTATCTCAGCAAGTGCTACTGCAGAGCTAGGCAGGTAGCAGAAAGGTGGGCAGTGTCCAAGAGATTTCAGGTCTCTGACAGCACAGATGCTGCCCATAGGTACCCTATCTCATTGCTCAATCTGTTTGACCAAGAAGCACTAACCTGAATAAATTTGCTAAGCTGGACCTTGACAAGAGAGCAAAAACATGTCCAAAGGCTTGCTTACATATTCCAGCCACATCCAATAAATCTATTACTTCTTGAAAAAAATGTTTCACTTATACCCCTTAGGCTACTGCAGTTAGGATATTGCTTCAAAAGCAGTTGTCTAGTTGCCTCCCAGATGTACCTGGGGTATCTTTAATCAAGACAGCTTTCACTGGTGTTCATAGCGGTGAAAGATGATCATGGACTTCATCATACTTCTTCCTACACTTGAAGGATTTTGGACCAGTTTGTTTGAAACACTCATTGGAATGACTGCTGGGATCCCAGTTCCTGAACTAAGCACAAAGGTAGAAACATATCTTCTACATTTATTATTGATATCCTTATTGTTATTTTTATTGTCATCATCCTTGTCATCATCTTCAACACAGTTAGAGGAAAATATCCTACACTGCACTCAACAGCTCCAGAGGTGAGAAGCTGCTGCACTCTGTGTCCCCAGTCCAACCAGCAGTGCGGGTGTGTTCCCAGCAGGCACATACAGTCAGAGCACCTATGTACACCACATATGTATTCACCCAGCCACGCAGACCCCAGACAGACAGAGCACTCAAATGAACACAAACAGCACCAACAGCCTGAGGAGGACGGAGGTCTACAGTACATATATACAAAGGTATAATAAATATATATTAATAATATAATAGAAACATAATTCAATATAATTTAAATGTACAATAATTTGATCATATGATTGTGCTATATTTAATTATATATAGTCAATATATAATTATCCTATATAATAATTTTATTTATTTAAAGGATCCTTTCTTATTTTCCCCTCCATCTTTCAAGCTGATGCATCCTTTTTCCTTTTTCTTTTTCTCTTTCTTTTTCTTTTTCTTTTTCTTTTTCTTTTTCTTTTTCTTTTTCTTTTTCTTTTTCTTTTTCTTTTTCTTTTTCTTTTTCTTTTTTCTTTCTTTCCCTTCCTTCCTTCCTTCCTTCCTTCCTTCCTTCCTTCCTTCCTTCCTTCCTTCCTTCCTTCCTTCCTTCCTTCCTTTCCTTCCTTTCCTTCCTTTCTTTCCTTCCTTTCTTTTCTTGCTTTCTTTTTCTTGCTTTCTTTCTTTCTTTGCTGAAAATATTTCAATAAGCTAAGAACACTTAAATGCTAATCACAGTTTTGATCACTAATTACCTATCAAAAAGTTTAGCATGATGATCACCAGGATGTGCAAAGAAGGTTTTTATGGCCAGCAAGAGATAGAGAAATTCAAAACAAGAGACTCTGCAGAGCAGCAAAAGAGATGCGAGGGTGACAGATTAAATATATAAATTAACGGAGCCAATGTTGATGCAATAAAACTTTCTTTTCAATATGCACTTATATTCGATTAGGGACACCAATAAAAAGAAAATGTTGTAGAAGGCCAACAGATGCCTTGAGGCAAATAAAAATCCCAAATGTCATCTTCACAGATGAGACAATAGTTCCAATATTGTATATTTCCTATGGACAGACACAGCTCCTTTGAAGTGTGACCAAAATGCTTCCTGTAAAATCATGCATCAGAGGATTTTGAGAACAGGGAAAGGTTGCACAAATATCTTGAAATATGGCCTGTCCTGTTCTGCAGTTTTTTGCAGTGTTTCTGACTTTGCAATCCAGAAAATATAGTTTGTGTATAGATGACTTTTTGTATATATTTCAGATATGATGATATTATAATATAAGATACGTGGAAAAATATCGATCTGTAATGGTTAAAATAGCAAATTCTACTAAATAATCTTTCCTTGTATCTTTGAAGTCAATGAACCAAAGTTTACTTGCACTGTAATATTCAGTAAAACTCAAAGAGTTATAGAGGAAATGTGACACAGGAATAGGGAGGGTTATTGCAGAAAAATCCTGCTGTTCCAAAAATACATAGCACTTTGATCCCAAGGAAGTATCCATGTTATACTTTGGCATTAAATTCTTGGACCAGATCCTTACATGTTGTAGTCTAATAGAACTGAAATTTATTCAGCAGTAAGGCAGTTTGTCATTCTGCTCTACAAGTCATTAGCAGTAAACATTATGTAAATTAAAAAGAATAGAAAATAGCATAAACCACAGGCTCAAGCAAAGGCCCTCAAAATAGAGTATAAGTGTGTAAATCTGAACAAATAAATTAGCAAATCATGAACTAAAATTGCTCACTTTCAGTTCTAGGAAAAAAGTAAAACCAAAACAAACAATTTTCCTGGATAAAACTGAATATATAATCAATAAACTTTATAAAGAAATGTCTATCATGGCTGGTCAAAGGACTACAAACAGCACATTGGCTGATGAACTACATATGGTTTTTGCATCCACCTTTTTCTTTTATGATAAAAAAGAATTTTTGCTGAATGTGTTTGAGAGCCAAGGACATGGCCTGAATCTCCACAATTTGCACAGGATGTTTTCTTAGATTTGGGGTGTGGCTTCCTAAAAGTAAAGATTTTTAGTTTCTTTTTTTCCTCTTTTCACTCACTTCGGCCAGAAAACACATCATTATTGTATTCAGTCAGTAAAATCATTAGAGCCGCATCTTCAAATTTTACCTGAATTTCTTCTCTAAACAAGGACATTGTGCAAGTGTTGCAAAGGTATTTGCCATCCATTGAAGCAGAAATTCTGGAGTCCCTTAAGAAGCCAGAAAAATGGTAGGGGGTGGAGAAGGTGATAAAGACCTGTCACTCATCTGAAGACATTGCCTTCCCAGGGTGATTTCCCAAACAACAAAGCACAGCAATTCTAGGGCTAATAATCCCTATGGAGAGTAAAGAAGAACAGATGAAGTATTACAGTATTTAGGAATACAAATGTATTTACATCTTTTCACCAGAGGTGCTACAAAGCCATTGAATAAATATAAGATAACAGACTAGAAATACTGATCTGGAAACACTCAAGGACAACTGAATCTGCAAACCAAATGTCAAATAAAAATATCAGCTTCAGTCCTGTGTGCTAAGATACAAGATACAAACATAGTTACTTAGACATAATGTACACAGCCATGAAAGTTTTCCACTGAAATATGTCTGTGCCGTAACTAGGAAAGGGCTGCTGCAGATGCAGGACTTTGGTGAAACAGAAGCTGTCTTCTTCCTAGTAAGTGGAGTAATACAGTATTAATGTAGTATATTTTCTCACCTGAGGAGTATTAAAAAGCCTTGTGGAGGCTTAGCAGTATCAAGATACTGATTCATTATTTTACAACTCAGTGTACTCTGATATACCCCCTCAAAAATGACACAAAATTATGAAGAAAGAGATCTTGTTTCTTTGTCTCCTCCTTCCCAAACATAACTCACAGGACACAACTTACTCAACAAAGGTTCACTGAAGATACATGACAATTCCAATATATTACCATACCACACTATTCTATCATATACATTTTAGATGTATATATATATATATTTGGAGTCTCACCTTCTAAATTTTTCTGGGAATGAGGACATTTCAACTCTTTTGCTGTGTATTTCTGCACTTATTTATTGGTAGTTTTAGTGCTACTGAAAAAGGTTGGATTGGCAGTCCCAGAGAAGAAAATCCTATATAGAAAAAGGATAGGGTCAACAGATTTCCCTGCGCTAACGCAGCAGAGTGTTTTGGTGTTAACTTATAAAAGAAGGTCAATCCCACTGGCCACTTAGTTTTTAGCCTTTCTGATCAACCTGCCAAGTTTTCCAATTAGTGCTAGTTGCACTCAATATGATCTATGATCTGCTTTCTAACATAAGCAGGCTGCTACACAAATCTGCTTCATGTAGGCAAACAAAACCAGTGTTTTATCATTTTAAAGTCACTTCTAAACTAAGCATTATTTGCATTGACAACTAGAAAGAGAAGCTTTGAAATACACTCATATACACTGTGTATATACATATATATATATATGTAAAATTCACAGAGAATGTTTTGGTGAATTCTGAACAAAATCCCTGTTTACCCACAGCACATTACCCATTTTAATATAAATGAATCACTTCTGGAATCTGTAACACAGTTAAGAATAATTTACAGCACTCTAAATAAAAAGGATAGATGTTTCACACCATATGCACAATAAAGGAAATGACAGGGCATGTGGGTATGTACTATAAGACTGACAAATATTGGCATGAAGTGAAAGGCAGGGAACAATAAATAGGGACATATCAGTCTGAAACACAGCTTGTCTCTTACTGTTACATCCTAATCACATATTACATATAGTTTGCTAGTGTCAAGAGACACAAAATTCCACAAGACTTAATAGCAACAGAGTATGAAGGTGGTGTCTTTTTATGAAGAAGGAAGAAATTACGCCTTGAGATTTTTTGAATGTTAATTCCCTGGAATAGCACTCAGAGCAGGTTTGAACAGAAGAATGACAAAACTGACTTTATGGCTTTCGTGGATTGTGTAAAAAAAAAAAAATTAAAATACAATCCACATTAAATTAAACTCAGTGTTGGATGTGGGGGTATTTGAAGGGGCAAAGATAAGACTGTCACACAAATAAGGTGGGCTTGTTTATCAGGTATGTTTCTTTAGGGATTGTCAAGGATGTGAAATGATCTTAAATTTATATTACATTTGCCATTTGTCTGCAGGAGCCCTAGGAAACCCGTCACTGTGCATCATCTCACTATTGTATTCATATTATACTGCCTTTCTAAAAATGGAAGAGAAGATAAAGGTACAATATTTTTGATGCACACATAATGAAAGGTGTCAGAGAAGAGGAAACACTTTTTAAGCATTCTGAGATCCAGCAGTAAATTTAATTACTGCACATAAAAGCTTTAATTATCATTTTAAAATAGGTTTTCTGCTAATACTTCCTATATGCCAATTTCATTACAACCATAATAATTCTTATATGCCAAAAACAAAGGAAAATCCCAGACGAGAAGAGTCAGACACCTATCATTACTGATAAAAGACTATTTTAACTGTGGTAAAACTGCCCAGGAAAGACAGAGTTATCATATGCTCTTCAGTAATATATAATAGCATCAGAAAATCTTAAGGATACATCTGAAACTGCAGAACAAATTCTTAGTTAAATCATCTAACTAACAGGAATTAAGTAGAAAAAAACCCTGAACTTATTTGGCTTTGTTGGATGCACATGCCATAGATTAAGTAAAAAATCTTGGTACTTGAATTACAGTCCTGGTCATCAAAAGGACTCTACAATTTAAGAAGTCCTTCAGCTTTTCATACTCCATTTTTAAGGTATCTATTGTAGATAATGTGGTGCTGTCATAGCATAGCAATATCTATCCTTGTACAGAAGTGTCTGGACCACCCACATATGATCTTCAGGTAGCAAAATATGTTACCAAAAGTTTTTGCATACCTTTTCCCATCTCAGAATTCATTCCCTTTCTCATATGAAGTCTTTATTATTCTTTTTCCCTCTGTGGATTGTATTACAATTTATCTTTCACTGTAAAGCAAGGAATACCACTGATATTGTTCAGAATGGAAAGGCACATAAATACAGCTCTGCAGATAATGACAGCCTGTTACAACTTTAAGAAAGGTTCAACAGCTTTTTATTTTGAATAACTTTGAATTACTGTTGAAGGTTTGTGCAAGCCATGAGGACCATATCCCAAAGTTTCTAGTAAATTGATTTTGCAGGAGGGAAAATAATCTTTATAAAAAAAAAAGGTTATGAAAGCAAGGTTTGTAAACAATTACATTTTTCTTTCCAATTTTTCACTACGGATACCTCAGATACACTTTTGAAGTTTAAAAGACCTGTATTTGGCTTGGCTTAGATTTCAGTCCCATTTGAAGTGACTTCTCATGTATTTGTTTCAACAATGAATAATCCCACACTGCCAGTGTGAAAAACTATTTTGTATATTTTCTAGCATACTAGGTATTGTCCATACAATCCTGGTCATAAGCAGGATTCAGCTTGGAAAAATTTTCCTCTTAGATTCTGACCACGTATTTTCTTCTAGAAGAACAACAACTCCAACTCACTTTGATGACTTTTAGGAAGAATGTGTTTGTAGGTGAATATTACACTTTTCAAGGAAGTATATGTTAGTCATGCAATCTTTCATTCTCAAATGAGCAAAGGTTCAAAAAGGTCATGAAATGCTTGTTGTGATGGTTACTATCACACCAAAAAACCTGGCATTATGATACTCCATTGCATTAGTGTTATGAACAGTTGAAACCTCTATAGACAGTGCTATTAATCACTGAGTTGTGTTCCCAGCAACTTCTTATTGACTGGGATATTAAGAGAAATAAGTTTGTGTCACCATAGGATATTATTTTCAAGTGTCTTATTGTTGAAGTCAGCAACACATGAATACAGCTGAAGAAGATGAAAGACTTCTAGAAATATTAACCGATTAAAATATTAGCTAATTAAACAAGAGTAAACCATTTGCTTGGGGTTGTCACTGTCCTTGGCTCTATTATTGGCTCCTGTATTTGCTTTTTTTTTTGCTGAGTTCTTAAGTCCTGAGTTCTCTGCCGCACACTGGTAGGCTGTGACAGATTCTGCTCTCACATATAATTTAAAAGATAAAATAGTGAAAGGAAAAATTGGATAGTCACTCTTCTATGCTTGGATTCTGCAGGATTTACTGGTTGAACTATTTTCTCAGCTATGCCACAGTCAGTAGGGTATATTACATCTACACTTGCTTCAGCAGCTGCTCCTTAATGTGTCACTGGCGTGCCATTCATAAGCAAAAAATCTCATGAACCTCATAGTGCAAAATCTGGCTGCAATTCAGAGGAAAGAAAACATGCCCTTCCTACTAACTCCAGGAATGCACAAACATTCAAGTCCCCAGCACAAATAAGAAACAAGTTCAAGTCCTATATCAGTGAAAACTGGAAAAAAAAGATGCAATTCTTGTGGGTGATCAGCATTTCATACATTAATTTGAAATTAGAAAGATCTTTCACATTTTTCTCTAGGTGTTCCACTGAAGTTCTCATTTTGAATATTATATGTTTTGATAGAAAAAAAGTCTTCATAAATCTTAGATTTTAAAGGTAGATATGGACATTTAAATCACCAAGATTGTTAGCCTGTTAACCAAAATCCTGAAGTCTATATTTTCTCTCTTGAGCTGATAGTTTTTCCTGCTTTTATGCTGTCTTCATAGCCTACTCACCTAAACATCACACACCACACGTTCTCAAGATACTTCTAATGTGTAGATTATTGTATTCACCTAATTTTTTTTCTGATTAGTTATGTTCTTCCTAAATGTTGATTTTTTCCATAAAGCAATTTCTGTAACTACATTTTTTAAAGTCACAGGTACCATTGAATCAATAAATATTTCTAGATTGTTCACTCCATTTTTATGCTCAGGCAGTGAAGAAGCTTGTTACAGTGCATGTACTGCAACACACTGTATGAGACAACGAGGCCCGTGGAAAAGAAATAGATATGGACCAATTCTTGATAGCTGTTTCAGAGATGTTTATTTCTCCAGCCGCATGGCCGGGGCTCTGCCCAGGAACTGTTCCAGTCACGGGACCAAGGGTCCTTCTGCCCGCGCAGGGAACACAAACCAACCAATGGGAACGAGGCTGAGCAGGGGCAGGGAAGCCCCGTGTCTGTGCCCTCAGGGCCCCTCTGCCAGGGCTCCATGGCAGGGGGAGGGCCCCAAAAGAAGCTCTTGTAATAGACTGTATTTCCAATATTATTCAGGAGTCAATCAAGAATGGGAGAGTTTTTCCAAAATATTTGTGCACATTCTTTCAGAGGACGTTGCATCAAATCATGTGAAAATAACCATCTTTCCAGGGCCAGCAGAATTACCTACTTAGGACCTGATCCAAGATTCATAGAAGACACTGGGATTTTTCTATCAGTCTTTGTGGACTTGTGATGTCATAAAAAAAAGAAAATTTTGTACCTTGCATGAGAAGTGGGGCCCAATAAGCAAAATAAATGAGATACATCCACTTTAACACTGAATATTAAACATCTCAGTTTAGGCAACCTGTTTTCTACTTGTATAGCAAATTAGAGGCGTACAAATATTTTATAACATAAACAGACCTCATTTCTTTCTCTATCTCCTTATCCTCTTCTTCCTTTGCCAAAAAATATCTTTTGAGAAGCAAAAAGTAAAGGTACTTCTTCCAGAAGCATGTATATAAAAAGTTTTTCAAAGACGCATCACCAAATGAAACTGTTCAAAACGATTGATATCGGTCTGCTTAGCCAGCCTACATCAAAGTTACCAACCAAAACCTACAAATGCAATGCACCAATGTAGCTACAATAAAACAGAAAGAAATGTTCCATTCATCCTTGAGGTATAGACTGTAAAAAACAAAGTGCACTTGTAATTATGATTTATTTTGAGCATGGCAGTTGAGTCCCTGGTGTTATTTTGCTGAGGATTTCTTACCAGCAATGTGAAAACCAGAAATTTTTGCATTTGGCAAGGTTAAGCAGGGAAAACTTGTTCTTCATTAGGATCATAAATGACTTCAGCATCTCTACTGAAATTTGTGACTGAAATTTGTGTAGAATGAATATACATCTGAGAAATCATTTTTTCGGGCTTTAAAAATATCCCACTCTATATTTCTGTGTTAAAAAAAAGACTAACTGGACAAAGAAAAAAAATATTGAATCAGTACTCCGGGTTGACTTTAAGGAAAAGTCATAGAATTTGTGAAAGCAGTGTTTAGATTTAGCTAAATTATTTTCATGTTACTGTTTACTGATCATTCATTTGGTTCCATTTTTTCCATTGTTTTCTTAAACACAGGTACTCCTTATGAAACTAGGCAACAAAATGTACTCTAGCAGGTTCAGACATAGGGTCTTGTGCATTTGTTTCACATTTTGTTCCTGTGAAATTTCACGGGGAATGCTAGTTATTACCACTTGGTAATTCCAACATTATTTATTATGTGTGAGACACTGCAACAGTACGGTTTACAAAATGCCTCCCATGCAAATGACTGTAATTTTATCTGTTTCACTGGAATATATAGATTATTTCCCATTATCGTGAATGTATTATGCTTTATCTACAACTGTAGAAAATGTGATCTATTTTTTTTTCAGAAGAGTATGCAATATCATAATTACATTATTGTCTTTTCTATGTATCAAAATTGCACTAATTAATTTGATTTTAACTACATACATCAACTGAGCACTTTTCTGAAGTATAACATGATTGCAGAAAATACAATACATAACCTGACAATAACTCCAGATTGGAAGGGTAGAGGTTCAACTGCTCCCCACACAGAAAATGTTGGCATCAAGAAATCTGGATAAAAATAATAATAATAATAATAATAATAATAATAATAATAATAATAATAATAATACCTCAATTTCCTCAAAGCATATTTCTAGTGAAACAGACCAATTTTGCAGTATGACCAGAAATTTCCATTTGCCAGCACCTGAGATGGGAATACACTGTATAACATGTTAATTTCATTCCCCAAGACAGGGCTTCCCTTGCTGTCAAGCATATTTCTAAAGCTAAAAAATGCAACAACTGTTTCTTAATATTCAGCTATGTAGTGGCTGGGGTCAGATGAAGCACACAGCAAATGAGGAACAAATGCCATTCCTCCCCATTGCTGCAAACACACACACACAAACTGAACTTATAACAAATCTATTTGGCCTGAGGGAATGAAAGATGTTCAAAACCAGAAGATTTAAGTGGCAGTAATGGTTACTCAATCTGATCAGAGATTTTCAAAATATACATATATTTTTTGATAAAGTTTAAACAAAATTGGGAAAAAAATTGGTCAGAGGTATAAATATGAGCACTTCACTGATACTTTTTTGACTACTGGAGTATCTATCAGTGGAAAAAAAATCATCAGATCTGCTTGATTGAAAATGGCACTATTCAAAGGAAATACCTGAGAAACATTCTTTTTTTTTTTTTTTCTTTTTGTAAAACAAAAGTCACATATTTACTGAAAACCAACTGGAGATAAAGTGCTCTTGGAGTCAGAGACCAAAATTACTACCAAAATGAGGAGGGGGGTGGGGGAGCTTATTAGCTTATGGAAGAGAGAAAGAAGTTGTCTATTTATGAACTGTGGAAAGAGTTAAAACAAACACAACATTCACTGAATTTTGGAAAGCAAGTATTTGTGGGGGATTGAGCTCACCCTGATACTGAAATTATTTTTACAAAAAAGTGGAATCATTTCACCATATCTATCATGAAGTATTCAACAAAACAGCAACTGAGAGCAACATCAGAAACAAAGGTGTTATTATTTAAAAGTTTATTATTGAAATATATTTTTTTAACTCCCATTTTCCCAGAAATTATTTTTTGTAAGCCTGTGAGACCAAGCTCCCCCTGCTAGAAATGGGCATAGCTTCATTGAAAATGAGCTATGGTAATTTACCTCAGTTGAGGTTCCCCAGGTCAGTAGAATGAAAGCATTATTTCCTCTTTTACTGTGCCATGACGGTATTGAAGGTTTGAGGGTTTGTGTTTGTTTTTTGGTTGATTTGCTGGGATTTTTTTTCTTAATTTCCCCAGCCATTCTTTTCCTTCTCATTTCTTAACATGTGTCCTGGACTTTTTTTGTAATTTTGTTCAAAATTCTTCATCTGCTTGCAATTCATTTGACGTGTTACTAATAGATAATTATTCCCCTTTTTTGCAGGGATTAATTTATCACATACATTTACATCTATTCTACATTTAAATTATTTTGTGTTCCTCATATATATGTGAATAACACCTTTATATCAATTCCAATCTAAAATCTCTGGTTTAAAGTCATAATATATTGTCTACGTGATGCAGACCTGCACTGTTTTCTCTCCAATGTTTATACTAAAATAGACACTCAGTTCTCTGCTTTTCTTAAAATCAAATAACTAAAAAATTATTTTTTTTTTTTTACAAGAGAATAAAATTACTTACACAGTGATTAAAAGCTACTTCCCTTACTCAATATTACATAGTTGACAATTAATATTTTAGCACATATGCTAGACAAAGTTTTTTGCTTCAAACCTTCTATGACAGATTCCCACTGAAGGGGATCTGGTTCAAAACCACTCCTCCTCATCAGGTTCACTTTCTGTAGCACGGAGTGACTATTTTATTCTTTTCTCACACAGAATGTTTCCTTCCCCTCTATCTTGGAAGCAAGGATGCAGAGCAAGCATGCTGCCTCTGCAGCCCCTCACTGTAGTCTGTGATTAAAGAGTAATATCTCCATTTTGCTCCATCTCTACCCTTACAGATTTTTTGATAATACTTCCAGAATTTTTGCTTCCAAAGGACTTTCTTTATTTTCTGTGTTTACTTAAACTGAAAAGTCTGCATTTGGAATAGAATATTGTGTCTTTCCCAGGAAAGAACTAGTCCATATTCATTTCCTAAGAAAGAATTAGTCCATATTCATCTGCAGGTATTCCTATTGCAGTTTCATTACAAGAGGCATTGTGCCATCACAAAACTCCGTGTTTTACCTAAGTCAGTATTTTAGCTTTCCTCTGGTAAGACTTTCCTTCTTTCTAAACAATTTCCCTAGTAGTGAGGAAACAACAATTTCTCCTGTCATCTGAAATAGTTGTGCATGTACATCTGTTCCTAGGGGTACAAAGATAAAAGAAAATGGAAACAGAGAGAACTTTGAGTAAATACTGAAATGTAAAAGAAGGGAGATGAGCTGCCTTATTACTAGGTAATATGTTACCTGTATATTTTATACCTTCCTTTATAGTGTCTCTGAAACACAGTGCTTGACACATGAGTTTAAAAAAAACTTGGGAAGATTTAAGAACAAACAGACCAAACATATCAAAAACTCTTCAAATATATCAAACAAATCCCATAAGCCAGAGTCTGAATTCTTTAGACCCCAGAGTGCAATCAAAGAGGATCAAAAGTTTTCAGGAAAAGTAAATGATTTATTGGCACGGGTCTGTACCAAAGAGGACATTACTATCCTCAGATTAGTCTTTACAGGTAATGAGAGTAAAACCACTACAGAGATAAAGGGATCAAAAAGAGTTGATGGAACAACTTCAGAAACACAACTGAAATCAATCAAAAGGACCAGATTGTGTTCATCTAACAGTTCAGTGGAAACTAGAGGATGGAGTAGCCAACCTAGTAATATACACATGGCTTAAACACATCCTGAGAAAGAACTAAAATAAAAACCAGCTTAATACTCTGTTTGGTCAAGAAAGATTCTCAGGATGAATCTAAGAATTCCAGAAAAAAACCTATACTTCTTTGCAGGCCTAAACCATAAAAGCTCTGTAATTTATACTATTCATCGAGAGTCACATTCCAGATTGCTAAATTTTACATATTAGCAATAGAACCGAAACAAAAAACATGAAAAAGAGTGTTTCCTTCCATTAAAGTAAATTAAGTTTTAATTCTTTCCTGCCTGTTTCTTTCAACAGGAAAATATGAAAGAAAGAAATAACATAATGAAAAAGTATACCATATCACATAATTATTCTGAGGAATTTTTTAACAATAGAAATTCAGAGGAAGGCTATATTTTATGTAAAACAAAACAAACTTAATTATACAGGTATGTCATACCTAAACATTAGTATGAAAAATTTGGGGCTGTTCTATAAAAGAGGCTAACCTACAAAGCCTTAGTATTAGAGAACTTTTGGTAAATAATGTGGAAGATTTTACCCAGCAAAATTTTCTTAAGGTGATAATAAAAACTTCACAGAGTACTTAAATGTCTATGTGCAAAAAAGCCCCAGCAAGTCAAGTTTCTGGTAGCCTGTTATGTTGTGGTGCAAGCAAAATGTGGACTAAGGAACTAAGATAGTTAGAAAGGCAAGGAAGTGAATGTTTTAAAGTTTATGATTTTGTTTGGTTTTTTAAACTTATTTATGCAACTACTTCCAAGATCTATCTGTCTAGACATTCTGTTGAACAGGCTTGTAAAACTCTAATTGACCATGCCATTTTCTCACATGACTATTGTAGATATTTCCTTGTAGATATATCCTTCCTAAGGGATAAAATGAAAATTATTTTATTTTTAAAAATCTTTTACAACATTAAATATATACACATGTTAAAAATTGTCTTGCATGTTGAAATTTTCTGAGACAACCTACAAAACTGATTAGTCTCAGACATAAAAATATGTAATAAAAGGGACACAAAAATATTGAAACGTAGTCTAGTTAATTCCACTGACATACTGGAATATTGGAATATACTGGGATATCTGCAATTTTTCATCTTTCAAAGCAAATATTGCAGTCAATTACAGAGGAACTCAGTAGGACATCTTAGAAAGTTTTGTGCATGGACACGGTAATTAAATACTCTTTATTCATGGAAGACTCATTTATGCACACCACTAACTGCAAGGTGGATTTTTCTTACTTCTGGTCAGACAACATTATTTCAGTGATGGAATTTGAATTTCCATTAATTATAGCAAGGTCTGTCAGCTGACATTTTCACTCTGGGTGATATAGTGCTGTGTGAAACCTAAATACAGCTCAGATTATTCCGAGAAGCCGAGCAGATAGTCTGGCAGCCGGCCACGCTGAGCTCCATGCTGTGGCAGCTGCCCTGTTAGCAGCACCAGCTGATCAGGGACGTCTACCTGAGCTGTTGTCAAACCTTTGGCTGTCATTTAAACACCCTCTAAGAGGATGCATCAGAGAAAACGAGGAGTTGAAAGCTCCACCAGAGATTGGGTCTTCACAATCATGGAAGACAACTCATGCAAGTTCCAACAGCACTTCATTGCATGGCTGAAACAAAAAGGGCACGAAGAAGAGAGCAATTTTTGGCAATGCACAACTCTGGTTTCTCCTCAAATTTGATTGTAGGATGCTAACAGTGTAAATTTAATGCAAACATTTTAGGCATTAAAAAGCAAAAATTCTTGTCTTTATAAGGCAGCAGTCGAAAAACCTGAATGAAATGAATGAAAGCCATTTATTTTCATTTTCAAAAGTGGCCTGACAAATGCTCTGTAAGCAGTAAAGTGGGATTCTTTTAGCTAAAAATATGACTTCTAAATTGTCACTGGATTTCCAAACACTTATATCTAATATGTTAAAGAAAAAAACATAGAAAAATCAACTCCATCCTGAAATATATATCTTGACTTAAAAAAAAAGTACCCCCCTCAAACCAAAACAGAAAAAAACCCCACCCAAAACCCCCTAATAAACCTAATAATTCTGTTTGGAGTTGAAAAAAAAAAGAAAAAACTGTGGCTGACAGAGCTGTTTCTGAAACTGAGACCCTGCAGACTGTAATTAAGCACAGGTGTCTCTGACACTGTATTCCCTACCACTGCTAATGATTACATGAGAAAAATTAAGTATGAAATCAGATATAAAAACCCACAATGATGGCTCTTCATGTATTCTGGCATGAAGAGCTAAGAAAAAAAGATATGTGAAGGTCTTTTAGGGACTGTAAAAAAAAAAACTTAAGGTGAGATTCACTTATGTGTTATATTACCCTGAATGAACAGTCGCATAAGAAAAGATTTTAGGAGTTGTCACACATGCAAAAATATAGGCCACATCATGAAAAAGCTCCTGCTGATATCACAGTAAAAAGCAGTATTTGAAAGTGTAGCTTAGTTTATACCTTTTTACTTCAAAGTTGCATCCTGTTCCAGCCCTTTTGTCTCACTTTCTGCAGACAGTTTTTACAGGAACAGATAAGAGCTAAATTGATGATGCATATATCCTATTTTTACTAGACATCATAATTTACAGAGTAATATATGACAGTAGGTCCCCCTTAAGGGAATGAGCTTAAGTAATTTACAGTTAAGTACAGTTTAGACATGGAGCAGCTAGTTCTGATCATTTCTGTTCAACAGCTTGGAAAGAAATAGTGTAAAAATAGCACTGTCCCTGAAAGAAAGAGCTGGACAGCCTTTGTCTGATACACCTCTATTGCTGTTACATACACGAGGAGCATCAGCTGAACACGATTTTGTACCTGCAAGCATCTTATTAAATGGAAATATGGAAAAAAGGATTCTGGCAATATAAGAAGCAGATGTCAGAATCATTTGATCTTCCTAATGTATCAGATTGTAGATAAGATAAGCAAAGACATAATTTTTTGGGAGCTGCTACCGCTATAAGAAAATAGTGTTGAAGTCATTAGATGAAAAATGATGTCCATAAACAGCAGTCATGTCATAAGTTTGTATATGAATTTGTCACCTGATACAGACATCGCAGAGCAATAAGTGAGAAAGATGATCCAGTTTAATGAGGTCCAAACATTGAAACAGAGGAGCCCAAGGACAGGGACAAGCAGAACAAAAGCATTCTTACAGTGATATTAGAGTGATAGTGCCATCATATCAGGAGACCTCTGCAGATCTGAGGAAAAATGCTTCAAGAACTAACTGACCACCAGTTGAGCTGTTGAACTGCTTACGAACACAATAAATTGTTTGGCATATCCATGTCGGCTTAAGTATTATATCATATATTGGCAGGGAAAATATGCTAGTAAAGACCATGACACTGGGGTGACCTCCTGTGACACATAAGATCAGTTGCCTGAACCTCACATTCAGTCTGGTGTCCCTTAGGATACCCTGATTTTCTGTGTGTGTGACTGATATGACAGAGGACTTATGTGAGACTCATGTCATTGTGGAATGACAGCTGGAGCCCATATGTAATGCTCTGAGGGACTTGGATGTCCTTACATAGTCAACCTAATGAGAACCAAATTCTTAAAGAGGAACTTCTCTTTCAAGGATGTTTACAAGCACCCAGAGCGCGGGATGTTTACTGAATATAAAATTTATGACATTCTCAGCCACGTGCAGTACCTTTTCTAAGAGAAACGGAAAAACCAGTGAGCTATTATAGGGTATTGCTGTATGAGGCTCATGAACACCTATGCATTTTATCAAAGAGAGATGCATCAGTGTTCAGAATGAAACATTTTTCTGTTACATACTCAAAGAATAGCACCTGGAATTACGATTATGAACAAATTATATGTGGAAAGTTACATGATCACACTTATTTTCTGAAAGGAAAACCATTGCCACTCCAGGTCTCTGGACAAAAAAAAGACAGGGATTAGACAGGCTTAATATAATAGCTGGCATGTTTTAAGCTTTTGATTCAATTAAGTTGTAACACTAAAATGCTACTTACTTGCAGTGCAGTGTAAGACCCAACATGTGGGGTTAACCAACACTTTCATGATATACAGTATTTACAGCACATTAAAAAGTGATGCCCTGTTTCTGACCTGCTCCAAAATGAAGGGCAAATTGCTTGCAAAAAGAAAAAAACCAACAAAACAAAGCCCTATTTTTTTCTATGCAAGTATTGCAGACCAATTGCTATATTATGTGGAAAATTTGCATAAATATTTTATCCATTTCACCACTGAGAGAGCATAACTTTTTTTACCCTGCTAAGCATCCTTATGACTGACCTAAAATGTTCAGTGGTTAAATTGTCCCTGGGACCTGATTATATTGAAATCTTCTCTGCAGGTATAAAGAGTTAGCTGTAAATACAGTAATTTGCTCCCTATACAATTCTCTCCTTTTCCAGTTTTATTCATTGTCTAATGAAGGTCTCACAGCTCAAATATTGACTATTTCTTTTACCTACAGCAGTATGTATTTTATTAGTTTCATTTTTTGGATAACAGATTTATACCTTAAGTTTATCTCCAGGTGGGTTCCCATAGTGTAAGAGTGACTAGCCCCATGCTTCCCTTCAGCTAGAGCAATGGTTGAAATTGTTAGGAGAGCTGTCAATCTCTTCTTAATACATTCAAGTCCTTTGGAGGAAAGCACAGGACAAAGGGGAAAACCCAGAAAGGAATACTGCTTATAAAGGAGGCTGAATGCTAGTCAAAGGTGCAGTTCCAACACAGTCTGATTAACACTCTCCCATAAAATAAGGACCAGAGAGTAAGCCATTAATTTTATGGCTATTTTTTCCCACTGCTTGGTTTTTCATAAGTTGGACTTCCTTCCAGGCTAATTAACCACTAAACATTTTACAAGCAATCCAAGTGCGGAAGCAGTAAAAGATGAATTGCACTTATGAAGTAATTGACAAAGGGTATATTGGGCCTTTTAAGCAATGATATTTGCATCTTAATACAGGAAGAAAGGAACCCTGGTACTGCAGTTTGATAGGTCATTAGTTAATTCTCAGAACTCTGCACAAGATAATAATGGCTCAAGGCTAGAATGAACCTGCCTGGATTAGGGTGGAGAACCCTACCTCAAAACGCTGCCAGAGAAAACACTAAATGTTTGTGTCTTGGTATTATCAAAATACCCTCTGTGTTATCTTAGATTAATTCCCTGGCTATTTTCTTTTCTTTTGACAGCAAAGTCAGAGCTGACAAACCAAGGCAGTTCTCAAGGAAATTCAATTACTGAAATGTCTGACAGCTTGCTTTGCTGCTTCTAACTAAAGTTTTGAAAGTTACATGCTGCATGTATAATATGGTTTTCACTACAAAGGAATAGATTTGCATTTTCTAGGGGGAAAATCATTTTCAAGCTGTAGGAGTTTAATGATAAAAGATAAAAATTGAAATGCTGAAGTTTGTATTTTGCAAAGAAATGAAGCGAGTTGAGTGGCTGCCACATGAAACTAGGAAAATACTGTGTTTTCTTAAAAGCAGAATTCACTTGCCTTTCCATAAATGAGGGAATGCCAGTCTACCTGAATAATACCTGCATATATAATTTTCTAATTAGTCCATATGATGCAAGATGCAAATGTTTATAAACTTTTCAAAAAACAGGAAATTTTTTTTTTTCCTATCTCAGCATCAGTAACATGAGCTCTGGGTCCTATGAAGTGGTACCTCCGTGTTTGTCACTTAATTATTTTTAGAGATAGGAAAATGAAAAATGTCTTGGTCACTGCACTTGCTAAAAGCAAGTCATACCACATTTCCTCTCTGTTAAACTCATCCTTTTCCTTTTCTCCAGAAATCTGCAAACAGACAAAAGGCACGTCTATAAGTAAGGAATACTCTCTCACAGAGCTAAGCTGTTAGCCAACTCCAGCTATCATATAGAAGGGGTAAAGTTAGAAGCAGATTCTGGAATAAGAGCTTTGGGCTGTCTTGAAGTTGTCAAATCAAAAGTTGTGATTCAGCAACTTCAAGAACAACTTAAATTCATGGGGCGTGTTCCTAATTCTTATGAAATACTCAGCATTTATAATTTCAAATGTGAAGTGCCTTGGTTTGGCACAAATATCTTGAAAATGATATTGTTGCCTACTTACTAAGTAGGTACCCGCTAAGTGCTAACCTGACAGTTGCAGTATGCTCCTGGGAAGCAGTAATTTCAATCTCTTCACTGTCCAAGCTGTAGGTTAAATTACTCTTGAAAGAGAAGGTTGGTGCAGTAGGATGTGGAACAATCCATTGTGCCAAAAGGAAATATATTTTAAAAAAGGAAAGAGAACTTATGAGGTATCAGCTTTTTCTTTTTCCCCAAGGCTCTTTATTCAATTCACATACAACTGTCATTTGATTGAAAACAGAACGGGTTCCTTCTCACACAGTGCAGAATCTCAAGGAGCAGCTGTAGTCGCAGTTGCAGTGGCTATTGCCCATTCTGCTGCACTGAATCTTGCATTACTGTCGCATAACACCTCAGATTCAACGAGAGGAGAAAAATGTCTTTCCCTAATAGTATGGCTAACATAATGCTTAGTGCACCAGCACATACCTCCTTTCGACTGGAATTAGAAGCTACAATTTATCACTGAAAAAATATATCAGGGTTGGTGTTTTTGACTGCGCTGGTTTAAAAATGTAGCCTTTGCTTCACTACTGTATCACTCCTGCTTTATATCAGAGAAATTCTATTACAGAAAATGAGCTTATGCCAGCATAAAATTAGAATAACACAATGATGAAACAGCCTCAACTTTCAGAAAAAAAAAATAGGTAACGGGAACAAGGAGGTAATAGGTAAAGGAACAAGCTGTAAACCTTCCCAGCATGCAAAATTCCTCTGAAAATTTCTTTAGATTGCCTAGATCACTAATCTGGTTTAGATGCAGATTCATTGTTACTGAATCATTATGGAGTGTAGACATTTACCACATAGTACTCCTTTCACTGGGGTTGAATGACAGTAACTACTACAATAAAACTACTCTCAGATCCTTTTTTCGACAAAATGTTAAATTCAGAGGTAACTTTAAAAACTTATTATTCCAAGTGAACAAACTGGATAAGGCTCGGAAGAAACACCTACCAAAGGATCTCAGTAAAAATTAGACTTCCAAATCCATTTTCAAAGATGACAGGTAAACAACACAAGAGACTAAAGTTTTGGGGTTTAGGGTCTTCTGTGCTGTAGTGTTATCTGATAGAGACAGTAAAGTGTTTTGAAAAGTTTTACCATAGTAAAAAAAATTACTACCCTAGAGACAGAAACTCAGAGCATAGGCCAAGTAACAGAGCAGGAACCTCCAATTTGTAACATGAATAAATTAGCTTCAGGGATCAGCATACAAGGCATGTTGTATATTATCCTGCTCCACAACCAAGTGATTCATGTGAATATGGGCTTGTAGATGGACAATCTTCCTCAAGATTTGGACTTGAAGAATTTAATTCCATTTCATTTCACTCCATTCATTCAGGCGATTAAACAATCAGCAGACTTTCAACTAAATTTGATCTAACAACCCTTGCTATTTTTACATTGCAGATTAAGCACTCATACACAACTCACTTCCAGCAGTTAAAAACAGAAGCACGCCTACTGTCTCCCAAAGGCTAAGCCCGCATTTTAATAGGTCTAGAGAGGTGCAGTAAACCACCCCAGACCCTCAGCAGAGCTGGATCTGCAGCTACAATGTAACCTGCAACTGGGGTAGTTTGAATATACCATAAAGTATTCATTACCTTGAATATAAAAGTGTAACTCACATCTACAACTACAGTGTGGCCAGCATCTTAGAGATGAAAAGCAGTATTCTCCAGTATCACCTCTGGGAGTTTTCTAGTGTCCCCTTGTTATTATTGAAAATTATTGCTGAAAGCACATTAAGTTATAGTGCTTGGGCAACAGAACCAGCAATACCATTTTGGTACAAACTTTTAAAACAGTGTTTCCTTAGAAAATCTGGATGTGACACCTAAATTCTCAAAGGAT